>NC_056737.1:743223363-743277808 GCF_019279795.1 Protopterus annectens | reverse complement strand
TATGAAGGATCTGGAAACACTAACTGTACCCGAACAATGGTGTAGTAAATTAATTGAAAATGTAATACTGACAGTACTTATAGAGGATTCAGTATTAGTGACACAGTCAGTCACGGTATCTAAATGGATACACAACATTCTTTGTGTTAACTTTAGTATGGCAGTGCCCTTCTGATAGCCATTTTGGGGTATATGAAATAAAATATAAGAAAGTAATTTTTATTGCATTGATATAACATACAATGTGAAGATATGATAGGAATATATATTTTTTGAGTTTTAGAGTAGAGTTTCCTCTAAATACATTCCTAATGGCAAAGTGGATAAGAATTCAGACACAAGTGAATAAAGACTAAAAATATCCAGCTTTTCCCACCTCCAGTATTAAATGTAGTACAACTTCTTAGTCTCGCTTTCTATCTTACCTTGTGCCCCATTCTTGTTTTTTTCTGGGTGGTTGTACAAATTCCTACACTTAAGAACAATCCCTATTCACTTGCAAACAGTGTAACACATCTGTTATTTTCACTGATAAAACTTAAATCCAACCACGGAGTGTTAAGTATTTTTTTGACATTTATTGTGCTTAGTTCTGTGCATCATTTTTCTAGTGCACAAACCATTTAGCATTGTTGCTTTTTGTGCAAAGTGATAAAAAGGAATCGGGTATCTACATTGTAAGAATTTCACTGGTGTTCCGAGCACACCATGTAGATGGATGGCTAACACTGCACTGCAGCAAGGGGGGGGGGGGGGGCTGCACACCCAAGTGTGTTGTCCTTCAGATGAGATATTAAACTTACTTGAGTTGGTGGTAGCTTTCGTGGATGTAAAAGATTCCATGGCACCTGTCAAAAACATTAAGGGAAGTTCCTTTATGACCTAGCCAAATTTCCTCAAGTAGTATGAATACTACCTCTGGTCTCTCCTGAAAAGAGACTGCTAGCCTAGTGAGACTAACCCGGTCAACGAAGGATAAAGAAAGTGACGTAATGTAATATCAATAGCCACACTAGTTCTGTTTTCAGATAAAATAATGCTTTTATGTGAAAATAAGACAGTACGAAGTGCACAGTGTCTCAGCTGATGCACACTGACGCTTTCTGATGTGTGATCATGGGCATTACCTTGTGATGAGATGTCAGGGAGAAAAAAAAAACATTCCTGTCTTGGCATCTACCTGTTGTGACATTAGTTTTAATGATTATTTGTTGTATCGCTGCCTGCTCTTCCCATGTACCTCCCCATTTCTCTTTTTTAACAGCACACCTGCTTGCAGGTGGAATAAGTACCTTTTTTTTTTTTTTTTCGAATATTCCCCTAGAATTTTTTTCCCAGATGTAGCTATGTGGTCCAGCTGCAAATGCAAAATTGCACCATTGGGCACCTGAGACAGCATTAATGTTTAATGAAGAAAGTTACACATTTTCATTTATTCATTAAATATTTCTGAGTGTATGCATTTGACTTTGTGCCCCCCATGTGGCTGAATGTAATGGGCTAAGGTCAGTGCAAACACCTCTGTACCACTGCGTGATATCAGAGGCTAGCCAAACAGGCGTATGAACATCTGGTAAATTCAAGGATGGAGTTCTACAACATCTGGGTAATATCAGAAACAAAAATTGTTTGAATGCCCTCTATAAACATGTTAAAAGCAACCACAGTCATTCTTTTAAGTTTACTGTGGTTGAATTAATCAAGCAGAATGTGAGGGGAGGGGATAGCAGGCACATAGACCAGCAGGTTTAAATCACACTATACCTTTAAAACCTGCTCTAAAAGCAAGGTCATTAACTCATTAAAGTGTACTTATCTTTGGTGTTTTTTAGTTTCAAAAGTTGTTACCTTTTAGATTTATGTCAGGATCTGAAGAAGCATACATGTGAAAGTGCTAATCAGTATTTTAATAAACCTAGGATGTTAAGTTGTCAATCTCGCCTTCATTCTTGCTGGATGGGTTTGGAGCCGATCCTCGGCTCCGACTCGCCCACTTACTAAAAGCTCGAGAGCTAATTTTACTGGCTCGAGGCAACCCTATATCCCATGATGCTAGGAGATAACTACCCAGATCTCGTTTGCCGCTTTAAACTGCAGGTGCGTTTTTACCGGCTCTTGGTAAGTTTTTGAATTTAGAGACATTTGGTCATCCTTTTTACTTAGTTCCCACTCCTTTTTTCTTGTTAGATACATAGCGGTTAATTTTAAACCTTTTCCCCGTTAGTACCTTGTATTTCCCTATCCCTAATTATACCCCTCCCTAGGTTAGGCCTTAAGCCTGCCCCTTTCCTAACTCTTGTCAGGGATTCTGTGGTGTGTTTGGGTGTGTTTGTACCCCGGTATCCCTATTTTTTTATTAGTTTGTTTTTGGATCCGGTGTTTGTGTGTGTGTGGTTTTTTTTCCTACTACTACTTCGACACCGATATGTCGAAGGAGGCAAAGGTCTCAGGCTTCAAGATGTGTGACTCGTGCTGTCAGAAAATGTCTGACAGACTGTCACACTTCTTGTGTTTACTGCCTGGGACCCCTGCACCTGCAGGACTCTTGTTCTGTGTGCCATGCATTCAGCCCAAGAGTCCTGCAGGAGCGCAGGGACAAATTAATATTAAGGGGCTTGTTAAAGCCCGAGGACTCCCCGACTAAGTCTGCGCCGGGGAAGCCCTCTAAGCCAGCAAAACCGTCGGCTCCGAGTCCTAAGCCTTCGGCTGCTGGCTCACCTTCTGTGGCAAGATCGGCTCTGGCTGGAGCCGATCCTTCTGTGTCGCAGCTTCCAGTATCGGTTCCACTCGGCGCCGATAATGCTGAGTCCTTACACTCACTGTTGGCTCCGGCTGGAGCCGATGTATCTTCGGCTCCATCTACCTCCAGAAAGAGGTCCAGATCCCCATCGTTGGAGTCTATCCATTCGGCTCCGAGATCACCCCTGCTTTCAGAGCGGAGCCATCGGAGCCTATCTTCTCGGTCATCCAGGCTTTCTGACCATGACCTTGAGAGAGTGGTGAGTAGACTGTTAAAGTCTCAGGCATTGGCCCAAATGCTTCATAGTCCGTCTCATCAGACAGCGGCTATTACAACTCCACCTAATATTCCTCATTCGACTCTCCTCCAGAGTTTGGAGCCGGAGCTCCTCAGAGCCGTGACTGTTGTGGCGTCGGAGCCGATATCTCCCCCTTCGGCTCCATCGTCCTCTGCTCCGATCTCCTCCTTGATGCCTTCATTGGAGGGATCCGGGCACCTGGTCTCTCTCGCCGGCTCTGAGGGGTCGAGTGGCATCGGACCCTTGTCCGACCCCATTCTCCCTCTCGGAGTGTCGGCGCTGGTGAGCTCGGCCCCATCGGCCTCAGAGCTGTCCCTGTCTGTGCGGCCTGGGGTTCCTACCTCTTCGGAGCTGGAGCCCTCTGGCCTCTGATAGGGGAGCCTTCGAGGTGATGAGGAGTGTACTAGCCCCAGGGCATGGTCAGCGGTCAGCTCCATCAGCTCCTCCCACTCTACAGTGCCTGCTGACGTCTCTTCTCACTCTCTTGCTCCCGGGCCCAGAGATCCAATGCCTCAGGTTTCCCCACTGGGAATATCTTCCTCTTCCGAGGCTTCTCCTGACCCGTCAGGTGAACCTCCGCACAAGAGGACATGTAAGAGGAAACATGTGGACTCCCCCGAGTCCATTACATCCGATACCGACTTGGATGAGTCGGAGGGATCCCCAAGGTCCCCCTCTGAGGATGTCTCTTTCTCAGACATCCTTGAAATCCTTAAGAAGAGGGGGAACTGGCCTTCCCTTAATCCTTCCGAGGACGAGTCGGTTTACCTGGAGGCGTTTGGTTCTCGACCCTCCACCTCCTGAGTGTCTCCGCCTTTCGACCCCCTTATGGATGTGGTGGCTCAGAAGGCATGGACGGCCCCAGATTCGGTGGAACCCACTCCTTGGAGGCCTTCTAAATTCATTACGGCCCCAGCTGATAGGCAATTTTTGACAAAAGGTGTCCCGGTTGATGCCATGGTGGTGGCTGCAGCCACCAAGAAGGAACTAGCCAATCCTTCAGTACCTATCCATCCTCCTAACAAGGATTCTAGGACTATGGATAGGTACGGTAAGCGGATGTTTTCTTCAGTGACCTTTGCCATGCGGTCGCTGAATTACTTGTCACTTCACCCGCCTTCAGAGAGATGTTCTCAAAGAGTTGGGAGAACTTTTACAGGATCCGTCAGCTGCTGGGTCCCAGGATAAAATTAACTCACAGCTAGGAAGCCTAAACTCTATTCTTAACGCCTCCATGCGGCTCATTTCATATGCAGCCGATGGAGCGAGTAGGGCCGCAGGCACAGGAGTGGCATTAAGGCGTCACACCTGGATGCGGCTTTGTAATTTTGCAGACCCCTTCAAGGCGTCCTTCACAAATTCCCCTTTTGATGGTTCGACCTTGTTCGGACCTCAAGTGAAAGACACCTTGACCAGATGTGAACAAGATGGCAAGACTCTTTCTGCCGTAGGAGTCTGTATCTCCACCCCTTCAAGACCATACCCTAAGGGTCAGAAGGGTGGGAAAATGTGGTTTTGCAAATCTCAAGGAGTCACGCCTGACGCAAGAGGTCAGTTTACCCCCAGAGGCAGAGGAGATAACAACAACAGACGCCGCCCTAGGGGCAGAGGAGGTCCGCAGAATCAGGGTAGCACGGAGCCTCTCTCTGACAAACCCTTCCAGCATCCCTGAGATGTTGCCCGATTGTCCACCTTCGGAGGCAGTCGGGGGAAGATTGTCCCTGTACCCAAAATACAAATGGGTACAGTCGATCATATCCGAGGGTTACAAAATTCCCTTTATCCAAACCCCAATTCAGCAAAAGGGAACCCTTCCAGACGTTCCACCCGGTCTAAGGGAACTAGCAGTACCAGAGATATCAAAACTGCTAGCAAAAAGAGCCATCCGGCCAGTCCCAGCAGATCAACTAGGATCCGGAATCTACTCAAGGTATTTTTTGGTACCGAAAAAGACAGGGGACTGGAGACGAATATTAGATCTCAGCAAACTAAACAAGTTTGTAAAGAGAACAAGATTCCAGATGGTCACGCTACAGTCCATCCTACCCTTTCTGGGCAAGGACAATTGGATGTGCTCCGTGGACCTTCAGGATGCGTACTATCACATCAAAATTCACAGGCGCTCCAGAAGGTTTCTCCGCTTTCGGCTGGGGGCCAGTCACTACCAATTCAGAGCCCTGCCCTTTGGTCTCACTACAGCCCCCCAGAGTGTTCACCAAATGTATGGCAGCGGTTACGGCTCACCTGAGACGTCAAGGATTCCAGGTGTTTCCATATCTAGACGACTGGCTCCTCACTGCCACCACCAGGCATCAGCTTCTCCAAGCCAGAGATTACACCATTCACATTTGCAGAGGGCTAGGAATCTCTCTAAATTTTAAAAAGTGTGCCTTGTCGCCTTGTCAGTCTATTACCTTTATAGGCGCCAACTTGGACACCATACAACTTTCAGCAAAGTTAACAGATCAAAGGGTCTTAGATATTCAAAACCATGTCTATGTTCTTCTTCAGAGTGACAAAATTCAGGCCAGGTATGTCCTGAAAGTAATGGATCTTATGGTGGCCGCCATAACACTTCTTCCTCTTGCTCGTTTTTACATGCGTCTTCTACAGTGGATGCTTTTCGCCCAGTGGTCTTTTCAACGACTCCCTATGCATCACAAGATCATGATAACTCCAACTTGCAAAAGTCATCTGTCTTGGTGGATATTGTCCCCTCAAGTCCATCAAGGCAGACCCTTTGTTCCTCCCTCCCCGGTCGCCACGGTTATATCGGACGCCTCCCTGATCAGGTGTGGGGGGGGCATTTTCAGGGCAGAATGGTCCATGGCACTTGGCAACCTTTCGAATGCCACCTGCACATAAATGTCCTGGAGATGAGAGCAGTGCTTTTAACGTTGCAAGCCCTCCATGACTCTCTTCCCCTGGGGACTATTGCAATCCAAATGGTCAATATGTCCGTAGTGTGGTATATCAACAAGCAGGGCGGAACCAAGTCCCATTCCCTGTGTCGAGAGGCACTCAGACTTTGGCAATGGGCAATCTATTCTCAGCGGTTTCTGATAGCAACGCATATCCCCGGGAATTCTAACATCATAGCGGACAGGTTGAGTAGAGCTATACTCATGCCACACGAGTGGTCTCTCAAACAATCTGTGGCGGAAGAGATCTTTCAGAAGTGGGGCCTTCCTTGCTGCAATCTTTTTGCTTCGCCTCAAAACAGCAAATGCCCCGACTTCTTCACACTCTTCCCCCTTCCAGGCCATCCACCCAGAGACGCTCTAGTCCAAGATTGGCCTCGGGGACTTCTCTATCTTTCCACCCCTTCCACTAATACCACAACTAATTCAGAAAGCAACCGCCTTGGGAGCCAAGATGATTCTCATTGCCCCTTTTTGGCCTCGACAGATATGGTTTCCGTTCCTGCACCGTTATCTATTGGTACAGCCTTGGCATCTGGATCCAGTCCCAGATCTTTTGACCCATCAGTCGGGGCAGCTGCACCAATCCCTACATTCTCTCAACCTCACTGCTTAGTTGCTCCACTTCCATCCCTAGCCAGGCTTCCTATGATTTCTAATCCCGTCCGGGATATCATAGTAGCTTCCCTTAAATCTTCCACCAGAAGGATTTACACTAGTAAATGGCAACGTTTCTCCTTCTGGGCAAAGGCTAAGATCCCTTTACTGCTCCAATTCATTTGGTCTTGGACTTCCTGGCTGAAATTTTTCATTCAGGATCTTCTTCCTCCACAGTAAAAGTTCAGTTGGCAGCCATTTCAAATTTCCATATTGGCCTGTCGGACCGCAGCATCATGTCCCATAAGCTTTGCAAGGCATTCCTTAGAGGTGTATTTTTACTTAAGCCCCCGATCAAAGATCCTCCACCACAGTGGGATCTAAATTTAGTCTTAACATCTTTGATTCTTCCTCCCTTTGAACCTGCGACTTCCTCTTCATTGAAATTACTTTCCTGGAAGACACTCTTCCTAGTCGCCATTACATCTGCTAGGAGAGTATCTGAGCTTCATGCCCTCTGCATTCGTCCTCCCTATTTAGTCTTCTACAAAGACAGTTTCTCCAAGGACTAATCCGTCCTTCTTACCCAAGGTGGCTTCGCAAACAAATTTAAATCAATCAATTGATCTCCCAGTTTTCTTCCCAAATTATTCTAATAGGACGGAGCAAAAACTACATTATCTGGATGTTCATCGCCAGCTCCGTTACTATTTGGACAGAACTAAACAAATCAGGAAATCTGATCAACTGTTTTTATCTTTTGCAGAGAATAAGAAAGGCCTTCCGATATCTAAAGTAACCCTATCTAGGTGGCTGTCTTCTGTGATCACATGTATTTATTAGCTCAGAGGTAGAGAATTGACTTCTAGGCCAAGAGCCCATTCAACTAGAGCACTAGCTGCATCTACAGCCTTTCAAGCTAGGCTACCAATAGACACTATTTGAGCGGCAGCCACATGGGCCTCTCCTCATACCTTTGTTTCGCATTATAAATTGGACTTGGCCTCCAGGAACAGGGCAAATTTTGGTTCCACCGTTCTCAAGAGTCTGTTCCAATGAGCCACCCAGGATTAAGGTGCTAGGGATGTGGTCCCATCCAGTAAGAATGAAGGCGAGATTGACAACTTAACATTAAGAAGTTATGTACCTACCATAACGTTCCATGTCAGTTGTCTTCTCTCGCCTTCTTTCTTGCATCCCGCCCACCATCCCCCTAGCCTGGACAGACCGAGAAGATTTTCCTCTTCCTTGAAGAGTCCTGATCTAGCATTGCCAGCCTAGTAGCTTGTCCTAGTGTAACTTTAGCTTAGATTGGGATCTTTGGTGGGGTTATCCCTTTTCCTTCTCCTCTCCAGTTGGAGGACTATGTTGCCTAATTTTTTCTTCAGCTACACAATGAGATCTGGGTAGTTATCGCCTAGCATCATGGGATATAGGGTTGCCTCGAGACGGTAAAATTAGCTCTCGAGCTTTTAGTAAGTGGCCGAGTCAGAGCCGAGGATCGGCTCTGAACCCATCCAGCAAGAAAGAAGGCGAGAGAAGACAACTAACATGGAACGTTATGGTAGGTACATAACTTCTTATTTCTAATACTTGTTGGACTTTTATGCCTCAAGCCTTGGTAGACAAACTAAGTTTTTACTCTGTTACAGAAGTAATGTATTTTTAGTTTATAAAGTTGAAGTATTAAGTATCACATGCTCTCTCTCTGTTTAAATATGTTCGGCCAGCAGAAAAACAATCCTTTGAGGACAGCACATTTTGAAAAGGTTTTTCAAGTAAGCTATACTTTTACATATTATCTTTAGTTTTCTTGGCATCATTTCCTTCTACAGACATTAGTTTGAAAGTGGCCTACTGTTATAATTTGTGCATGTCTGATTATTTATTTATATAGTGTGCTTAGTTCTTCATCCTGCTAGGAATTTGTTGTCTTGGTGGTAAGAATACAATGCTTTTGGTATGAGGTGGACTGTGCTTGGGTGAGGAATACTGAGACCGGCTGTAGTACGTACGTTTAGGCATGGGAGTGCTTGCATTAAGGAATCTTGACCTGCTTGTGCTTTGATCCTTAGAGTGACTGTTATTGTAGATGTACAGCTTCTCTAATGCAGATATCATTCTCTGCCTTCTGCATGATAACTACAGGAAAAGGACAAACATGTCATTAAGCCTGTATTGAATGCTGCTGATTCCCTATGTAGCTGAGATGACTTTTGCCCTTTGATGTATTGCAGACCTAGGTTCAGCCTAAAATCTTGTTTGTGTATTTCTATGCCTTCTAGCAGCTCAGAGATTTATATTCTATTTTTTTTTCAGGGATGTATTGATCGGCATGAAACAGAAGTGTTTTTAAAGTTATTAGACCACTGCAAGCAAATTCCGTTGAAAAAAATAATAGTTTTATTTATTTTTGTGTGCTAATCGTGCCTTTTGGCATTAATTATAACCCATTATGAATACTGTCACTCACTCAGCAAATGCAGTTGTTGTAATGCTTCCGCACTCTTTTTTTTTTTTTCCTTACAATTTTCGGTGCTGTTTTCCAGTATAAGTGTCCAGTCCACATTAAGTAGTTCTAGCTTTAAAATCCTGACTTGGTAGGATTTTAAAGGTGCATGCTGCCCCTTATGTAAAGTTTATTCTGCTTTCCTACATGACAGAAGATTAGATGTGGTCATGTAATTTACTTTGATGTAGTAAAGCACACTTTTTTTTCCTGTCTAGTCCAAAACTACTAGCATTTGTTGTAAATAAAACTGGAATACATTGTATTACTGTGAGAGATACTGCGGTGGTGGTGCTGCGGTAGCGTTGTCGCCTCATAGCAAGACGTTGTCCCATTCGATTCTCAGCTAGAGCATCTTCTGTGCTGAGGCATACGTGAATGGGGCGTTCCTTCGTTGAAGGTTGTGCGTCAGGGCTGGTAACCCGGTACGTAAAAATCTACTAACAAACAGTGTCTGTTATTCTAAAAGTGTATTAGTTCTGGTTTAAGCACTTGGGCTTCAGGCCAGTTATTTTACATTAAGAAGGTTCGTGGTCTGCACTCTTGTGGGAGGAGAGGCTTGACTCTGCCCTTCTGAGCTGGGAATTTCTGGTTAAAGGCTTATAGTGCCTGCATATTTAAACTGTTTCTTACTGAAATTGGTACACCTTGTTTGCTGTAGCATAGACTAGATCCAGGCCTGCTGAACCTAGCTTTGTATGCTTGTTGTTTAGTTATTTCCCTGAAACGCTAATTTCACCTAAAATGCAGCTTTTCAGCACTTCTGTGGATCCCTAGTGATATCTGCATTGCTTACTGTACTTATTTCCTTGTATCACTTGAAAGAAAGTTACTGTTTGTCGTTTTTGCATTTAAGTTACCTGTAACACATTGCATTTAAGTTACCTGGTACTTGCTCACTAAGTCAGCACTAAAAAATTAAAGCACTACACCCTCACAAACTCCCCTTGAGTACCTTGTTCCCCATTGGCCCTTTTTTTTCAATTATAAAGGAATTCCCAATACTATTCTAGCATGTCCAAAGGTCAGTTGTCAATCTCCTCTCCGGTCCAGCTGGTGAATCTGGGAATCTTGAGGCAATGTTACAACTGGCTCGTACACAGACAACCCTCTCCTCCTCCCAACAAATTCCAACACATGTGAGAGATGCAACCGTATAGCCAAACTGGAGGCTAAGCTCTCTCAACTCAGTACTGGCGTAACCAGTCAGGAGGAGAAGAAAACCACACTCACTACAATTCCAGTCTCACATAGACCTACCACGACAGCAAACCAAACTCATAAACACAAAAAAACATACTCGGAGGCTCTAAATAAAAATCTGCCTAAGCAGCAGAGACCTCCAAAGCAGACACCCAAGCAACCGCTACCCCAAAACAAAACACGTGCAACACATAGCTCACAAAGCAAGTGTGCTGAACAGTCACAGCCCTTAAGGCTAAACAACTGACAACTGACCGTTGGACATGCTAGAATAGTATTGGGAATTCCTTTATAATTGAAAAAAAGGGCCAATGGGGAACAAGGTACTCAAGGGGAGTTTGTGAGGGTGTAGTGCTTTAATTTTTTAGTGCTGACTTAGTGAGCAAGTACCAGGTAACTTAAATGCAATGTGTTACAGGTAACTTAAATGCAAAAACGACAAACAGTAACTTTCTTTCAAGTGATACAAGGAAATAAGTACAGTAGAGGTGGTTACTGACTTGAAACTGTAGTTTTATTGGCCACTAGGGGTCATTTCCATAACTCCTTCATCTTCCTCTCTTAAAACCTAGTTGCCACGTGGTTTGGGCGTCTTTTCAGGCTTGTTGGCTGTTGGTGAAGCACCCTCCAAGAGGAAAAAACGCTGAGAGAAGGGAGCCACTTTTAAGATTTTAAGTTTTTTTTCTCTGTTTATTTGCTAAGTTTTTCTGTATAGCTGCCTAGCTTGAGCATTTTCTGGCTTGTTAAACTTGATTTCTGTATTAGTAGCTGTATTTAGAGCACAACCAAAAGCTGTTTGCTGAATTTCCTGTTTGCACTTAATTTTAAATCGTTTTTTTCTTAAAACTTGCATATTTTCTGTCCTTGACCTAGCACTCTTGTGTGGGGTCATTTACTGCACTGTTATAACTTGATATTACTTGTGAGCCTCTGCTATCTCTGTAAAAAACAAAAAAAAAAAAAATCTTGCTTTTTTCCCACCTTTCTGAGAGTTAAAAAAGTTCAGTTACAGGCTTGCTGTTCCTGAACTGTTTGAAATTTTCTGTGAGGCCATTTTTGCTTGGGCTGAGGGAGGGTCTCTCTGTTGATCAGTGGCAGTGACTAACATTGAGCAGCTTCTCTGCCCCCCGTAGAGGTGGTTACTGACTTGAAACTGTAGTTTTATTGTCCCTTTTGGGTCTATTCCTGCTTCTTTCCAGCCCCTGCTATCAAGCACGCTTTAATGTGCTTTAGCACGGAGTTGCCACTAGAGCAGCATCGGGCAGCGCCGGTTAAACAAGGTTAAACTCTTTCTGGCTCCAGAAAGTCTGTTCTTCAATTTTTCCCTTAGAATTGCTCTGTTAGGAACCTAAACAGTTTACACCTACACTAAAAAGTGCAGCACTTGTTCCAAATAGCTTTTTCTTCTCAAAAAGCTCAGCACTTGTCTTATAAGCATATCCCTTGTCTTATAAGCATTCTCTTTGCAGGTCAAGCACTCCTATATTATACAAATCTCTCACTAGCAAAACCCCCAGGAGTGCCCACTTCCCTGCTAAGCCCACTACTTTTCTGTCTCATACCAACTCATAATTCTTTCTAGCATGTCGAAGGGTCAGATGCTGGCGTCCTCTCCTGCCCAATTGGTGAATCTGGGAATTCTGAGACAATGTTACAATTGCCTCATGTACACGGACAACCCTCTCCTCCTCCCACGTAGCACTAACACTTGTGAGAGATGCAGCTATTTAGCCAGACTGGAGGCTGAGCTCTCTCAACTCAGGACTGGCAAGACCAGGCAGGAGGAGAAGGCAACTACACACACCACAATACCAGTCTCACACATAACTCAACCACACCACTGAATCAAACACATAAACACACTAAGACATACTCGGAGGCTCTGAGTAAAAATTTACCTAAACAGCAGAGGCCTCCAAAGCAGACACCCAAGCAACTGCAAACTCAATACACCACACAAACAACACATAAACAACAAAATCAGTGTGCAAAGCAGTCACTGCCCTTAAGGCCAAATACAACACCAAACATACTTGTCATAGGTGACTCCATAGTCAGACACACTGATGTCCCGCTCACCAGACTGAGTAAGGAGAAGGTCACAGTAAGCTGCCTGTCGGGCGCTAGAATCCGCCACATAACGCAAGCACTCAGGTCTCTCAACAGCAGGTACAAGTACGACTCAGTCATTGTCCACCCTGGTGTCAACGACCTGAGACTTACCTCCTTGAACTACATGAAAAGAGACATTGAGGAGCTCTCTGATTATGTAGCCCAGGCAGGTATGACCCTGACCTTCAGCAGTATCCTACCTTCACCTAGAATGATGCCACAATACAGTGATAAGATGATCAGCTTTAATAATTGGCTTAAATTCTGGTGTCATTCAAAGGGGATCCAATGTCTGTCTGCCTGGGATGACATGCTGGACAAGCCACGCTGCTTCGCAAGGGACGGCTTGTACCTGTCACCCCTAGGCTTCCGGATATTGGCAAAGGCTCTTGCCACCCCCATAGTGCCTTTTTTAGGCAAGGCTCAAATTCTAAACCTACCACCCTAGAACACAAAAAAGAAAGAAAAACTAAGGGTAATGCTGCTCAATGCCAGAAGTCTCAACCTCAAGATGCACTTTTCGAGGCCCTTCTCAGTATGGAGAACATCGATGTCTGTGCTGTGACAGAAACCTGGTTCAAGGCTCCTGAGAGCACCCCAGCACTATCAGGTTTCACCTCATATCATGCGTTCCGGCCCCAAAATCCGGACAACACCAAGAAAGGAGGGGGGTGTCCATATTCATAAAGGACACCCACACCTCAAGGTTGGTGGCAACGCACGATGCATCGGAGACCATCCTGGTGCAATTAACCATAGGCAAGACTGCTCTGCAATTTGTAGCATGTTACAGGCCACCTTCTCAAACTCAGGAACCTCACAGGGCCTTCCTGAAAACATTGGAGGGGATAAATGTATCTCCAAACACCATCATACTAGGTGACTTCAACTACCCTAATATAGACTGGGAACACTACTCAAGCCCAAACACTCTAGCCCAAAGGTTCCTGGAGTTCATAAACTCAAATGCCATGGAACAACTAGTCACCATCCCCACAAGAGGAGAAAACATACTTGATCTCATCATCACGATCATGGGATCACAATGTTCAACACCGGAAGTATACCCCTCACTGGTGAGATCAGATCATAAACTAATCTCGCTGGAGGGCCTCATCCCGCCCCCACCTGAAATAAAAAAGACCACAGTGAAAAACTTCTCAAAAGCCGACTTCACACTTCTAAAAACTAGTGTGGTCTCCTTTAAGGCCCCTGAGCCAGTGGTAACCATTACTCAAACCGCTGAATCACTTACAAATGCCTTCTACCAGCACCTACAGGACTGCATGGATCAGGCAATCCCAAACAAAACTAAGACTCTTTGTACCAAAGGCAAGCGTCCAGTCTGGTGGACCCCAGCCATAAACAAGCTCTACAACAAAAGGAGGAAGCTACTACAAGATGGAGCAAAATCCTTGAAAGGTAAGACACCTTTGATCATTATAAGTAAAAAACTAAGAGCTCTCATAAAATCATCCAAGGCAAATTTTGAGAGACAAATCGCCAAGGACTCAAAAGACAATCATAAGGCCTTCTTTAGCTATGTTAGAAACCTAGGAGGAAACTCCCAGATATGCTCAGAATTAGTTCAAAATGATGTGAAGATTACTGAACCAACACACATTGCCAACATACTGGCTGACAGGTTCAGTGCAAACTTCTCCCCCCCCAAAAGGAGAGATATCTATACCAGAGGATTGTAGCCCCCCAAACATCTCCAACGCCCAGGTGAGAACTGCTCTCTTCAAAGCAAAAAACACAGCATCCATGGGACCGGATGGTGTCCCCGGCTGTGTGCTCCACGAACTCAATGAGGAATTAAACCCGCAGTTAGGACAGCTGTTTAATCTTAGCCTCACCTCAGGATACATACCCAAGGAGTAGCGCATGGCGACTGTGGTCCCACTTCACAAGGGCGGTGCCTCCACCGACCCTGGAAATTACCGTCCCATTAGCTTGACAAGCCTTATCTGCAAAGCCATGGAGAGGATCATAATGGAACTCATAAATAAAGACATAGGGAACTTGCAGACTTTGGATCCAACCCAGTTTGGCTTTGTCAAAGGCCGATCATGCCTTTTAAACTTGGTTGACTTTTTCGAGACAGTCACCAAAGCCATTGATGAGGGAAAGGCAGTCCATACAGCCTACCTTGACCTGGCAAAGGCCTTTGACACAATACCCCACTCAGGTATCATCGAAAAACTCATCAGCTTGAATGTAAACCCATACATCACAAGATGGGTTGCAAACTGGCTAAGTGACAGAACCCACAGGGTCAGAGTTGCTGGAGCCATGTCAGACTCAAAGCCTGTCACAAGTGGTGTCCCACAGGGCTCAGTCCTGGGTCCACTTTTGTTCGGCATCTACTTTTCTGAAGTACAAGCAAATGCAGGAGGGTTATGGCTGACAAAGTTTGCAGATGACTGCAAACTGGGCGCCATAGTCGAAAACACATCTGACACAGATATCCTTCAGAAGGGCCTCACAGAAACGGATAACTGGTGCCAGAGCCATGGCCTAAAGTTAAATGCCAAGAAATGCATAGTCATACCCTTCGGGAAAAACAAGGTTACCCTAGCTACCATATAGGTGGCAATCCACTGAGCACAGAAGAAGTCATCAGGGATCTGGGGACCCAGGTTGACAGTAGCCTTTCGCTTGACACTCATGTTGCTAAAGTAGTTAGGAAAACCTTCTACATTGCCCACCTGATCATGAAGGGATTCACATCTAGATCAAGGGAGGTCATCGTCCCCTGTACTCATCACTCATTAGACCTATGATTGAGTACAATGCCCCATTCGGAATGTATCTGACCCGACACCTGCAGCAGCTGGAAAGGCCCCAAAAGTTCCTCACCAAAAGGATAAAGGGTCTCAAAAATATGTCTTATGCTGCCCGACTGAAAGAACTCCAGCTCTATTCAGTCTCATACCGCTTGCTCAGAGGTGACCTGTGCCTGACATATAAGGACATGTCAAACCCAGATTTGATGAATATGCTTCACCTCAAAAAATCTAGATCCCTCAGAACCACAAGGGCGGGAGACTTAAACCTTGACACAGTTATTAATAGAATGTGCTGGAGGGACAGATTCATCACCCAGAGACTCCCTATGCTGTGGAACAAAATCCCGGTACATGGGAGGCAGAGCACCTCGCTGGCCTTGTTCAAGAGGAATCTTGACCAATGGATGGGAGATCGCAGATATACCCCAGGGATTACTTCAGTGTCACTGCTTGACAGAGGCACAGCAAAATAATAGGCATAGTTTTATTCAAACTAAAGGGGTGGCGAAAGCCAAATAACTATGGGCTAGGCTTATAAATGCCCTTGGGCAGATAGCCTAGTATGAACCTATGAACATACCTGATGCACTTGTAATAGGTGACTCTATCGTCAGGCACACTGATGTCCTGCTCACCAGGCTGAACAAGGAGAAGGTCACGGTGAGCTGGCTGTCGGGTGCTAGGATCCGCCACATAACATAAGCACTCAGGTCACTCCAAGGCAAGTACAAATATGACTCAGTCATTGTCCATGCTGGTGTGAATGACCTGAGATGTACTTCCTGGACTACATGAAAAGAGACATAGAGGAGCTCTCTGAGCATGTAGCCCAGGCCGGTATGACCCTGACCTTGAGTAGCATCTTACCCTCACCAAGAATGATGCCACAATATGAAGACAAGGTGATCAATTTCAACAATTGGCTTAAGTATTGGTGTCATTCAAAGGGGATCCAATGCCTGTCAGCCTGGGATGACATGTTCGAGAAGCCACGACTGCTTCGCTAGGGACAGCTTGCACCTGTCACCCCTGGGCTTTCGGATATTGGCAAATGCTCTTGCTACCCCCATAGTGCCTTTTTTAGGCAAGGCTCAAAAGACAAACCCACCTGCATAGGTATCACAAGGGATAAGAAACTAAGAGTAATGCTACTCAATGCCAGAAGTCTAAACCTCAAGATGCATGCACTCGAAACTCTCCTTAGCATGGAGAACATCGATATCTTGAACCAGAAACCTGGTTCAAGGCTCCCGAGAGCACCCCAGCACTACCAGGTTATACCTCATACCATGCTTTTTGGCCCCAAAACTTGGACCGAACCACAAACGGAGGGGGAGTATCAATATTCGTCAAAGATACCCACACCTCCAGGTTGGTGGCACTGCACGAAGCATCAGAGACTATCCATGTGCAACTTACAGTGGATAAAACTGCCTTCCAGTTTATAGCCTGCTACAGACCACCCTCCCAAACCCAGGAACCCCACTCGGCCTTCCTGAGAACACTGGAAAATATGAAGGTCTCTCCAAACACCATTATATTGGGCCACTTCAACTACCCAGACATAGACTGGAAGCATTACTCTAGCTCCAACACCCTAGCCCAAAGGTTCCTAGAATTTATAAACTCAAATGCTATGGAACAACTTGTTACCACTCCCACAAGAGGGGAAAACATACTGGACCTGATCATCACCAACATGGGGACTCTATGCTCCAGACCAGAAGTGTATCCCGCACTGGTAAGATCAGACCATAAATTAATCTCACTGGATATTCACATCCCGACCCCACCCCCTTCCCAGAAAACCACAGTGAAAGACTTCTCTAAAGCAAATTTCACACTCCTCAAAACCGAGGTGGAATCCTTCAAAGCTCCTGGGCCTGTGGAAAATACGGCCCAGACTGCAGAATCCTTTATAAATGCATTCTATGAACACCTTCAGGAATGCATGGATCTTGCAGTCTCAGATAAAACCAAGACCCAATCCTCCAAAGGCAGACGTCCTGTCTGGTGGACCCCAGCCATAAACAAACTATACAACAGAAGGAGGAAGCTACTACATGATAGAGCAAAATCCCAAAAAGGGAAGGCATCTCTGATCAGTATTAGCAAAAAACTACGGGCACTCATAAAATCGTCTAAGGCCAGCTTCGAGAGAAAAATTGCACAGGACACTAAGGATAATCACAAGGCTTTCTTTAGTTATGTTAGGAACCTGGGTGGGAATTCCCAGATATGCTCAGAATTAGTCCAAAATGACAAAAAATACACCGAACCCACAGACATTGCCAACATCCTAGCTGACAGGTTCAGCGCAACCCCCCCCCCCCAAAAGGGCAAATATCTATCCCAGCAGAGTGCTTGCCCCCCGACATCTCAGATGCTCAGGTAAGAGCCGCCCTCTCCAAAGCAAAAAACACAGTATCAGTGGTACCAGACGGTGTCCCGGGCTGCGTCCTACATGAACTCCAAGAAGAGCTAAACCCAAACATAAAACTACTGTTCAGTCTCAGCCTTACTGCAGGATATGTACCCAAAGAGTGGCGTACAGCAACAGTGGTCCCTCTCCACAAAGGTGGTGCCTTAACGGATCCTGGAAACTATCGCCCCATAAGCCTGACTAGCTTGGTCTGCAAAGCTATGGAAAGGATCATCATGGACCTCATAAATAAAGATATTGGAGACCTAGAGACACTGGATCCTACCCAGTTCGGCTTTGTTAAGGGCAGATCCTGCCTTTTAAACCTGGTCAATTTCTTTGAAACAGTCACCAAGGCCATTGACGAGGGGAAGGTGGTCCACACAGCCTACCTGGACCTCGCAAAAGCCTTCGATAAAATACCCCACTCGGGCATTATAGATAAGCTCACCAGCTTAAATATAAACCCCTATGTCACTAGATGGGTTGCAAACTGGCTCAAGGACAGAACCCACATGATTAGAATTGCTGGGAACATGTCAGACTCCAAACCAGTTACAAGTGGTGTCCCACAAGGCTCAGTCCTGGGACCTCTCTTGTTCGGTATGTATTTCTCGGAGGTACAGGCCAACACGGAAGGACTGTGGCTGACCAAGTTCGCAGATGACTGCAAACTGGGTGCCATAATCGACTCTCCAGCCTACACAAGCATCCTCCAAAAGGGCCTCATAGAAACAGACAACTGGTGCCAGAGCCATGGCCTCAAGCTAAATGCCAAAAAGTGTATAGTCATCCCCTTTGGCAAAAACAAAGTGCTCACAAATTACCACATAGGTGGTAATCCATTAAGTACAGAAGAAGTAATTAGGGACCTGGGGACCCAAGTTGATAGCAGTCTCTCATTTGACAATCACGTGGCCAAAATGGTAGAAGAACATTTTATATAGCCCACCTAATCATGAAGGGATTCGCATCTAGATCAGGGGAGGTCATCATGCCTCTTTACTCATCCCTCATCAGGCCCATAATTGAGTACAATGCCCCTTTTGGGATGTACCTTACCAGACACCTGCAGCAACTGGAAAGACCCCAAAAGTACCTCACCAAGAGGATCAAAGGGCTCAAACAGATGCCATATGCTGCCCGGTTAAAGAACTCCAGCTCTACTCAGTGGCATACCGCCTGCTCAGAGGCGACCTGTGCCTGACGTATAAAGCCATGTCCAACCAGGAATTAAGGGACATGCTGCACCTCAAAAAATCCAAATCCCATCGAGCTACGCGCTCGAGAGACTTGAACCTCAGCACCGAAATAAATAGGACATGCTGGAGGGACAGATTCATAACCCAGAGGCTCCCTTCACTCTGGAATAAAATCCCAGTCCAGGTTAGGCAGAGTCCCTCATTGACTCTCTTCAAGAGGAATCTTGATGAGTGGATGGGAAATCGTAGGTTTACCCCGGGTATCACTTCTGTGTCACTGTTAGACAGAAGCACAGTATACTAACCTCTAAAAAGGACATAGCAAAATTAATTTAAAATGGGTGGCGAAAGCCAAACACACTCTGGCTAGGCTTATAAATGCCCTAGGGCAGATAGCCTAGTATGAACCTATGAACCTATTAGCGGACCGGAGTTCCGCTGTGGCGACCCCTAAGAGGGAAAAGCCGAAAGATACAAACAAACAAACTGTGAGAGATACCGGAGCAGTTGGAGGACATCTGAAAATGTTCAGATTGTATGGGCATTTCTTTTTTTTTTTTTTTTTTTAATATGCATGACTTAACTACATAGATGGCGATCTATGCCGTTGCATTACGATTGTAATATTTTTTTTTAAAAGAAAGTAACAACATGATTTGTTTAGACTGGGTAAGCATAAGTCAGTAAGTGAACTTTAGTAACGGTTTACAATCCTGTTGAAGAATGTAAAACACTTGGCAAATCTAAGACTGCAGCTTCCCATTTAGCTGCATATTTAATATATTAACAGCTCTGCAAAACTTTCTGCCTGTAACATCCATTGGTGAAACAAGGGTAATCATAGCTTACTGCTCACTATGCACCTCAGGTATAGCATTAGCAGGTAAATGGATAATTTGAATATCACCTCTGTCATCATGGAGATGTTGCAAATTATTTAAAATGCACAAACGCAGTCTTCCTTGTTACCTTTTTATCTGTCATTTGTTTTCTTTCCCAGTAGAATTTTGGTTTGGACTGCAATAATCTGATTTTCTAAAGCTTATTTTGTTTTGTGAAACTAAATCATCAGAAATGTGTAACCGTGCTGACCTGCAAGAACCTACTGCCCTAGAATTTATAGGGCTTAATGTTACTGTTTAATATAGACCGTCTGACCAGGCGCGCAACCCTTATGCTTTGACTACATTGACTGCAGGGAAGACACTAAGTCTGATGAAATGTTGTAGTTGATTGTTTCTGTTCAGATGTGGAAATTTCTCCAAGCATTGGAATCCAAATAAAGGAAGAGAGGTGTCTTCTTACCCCATTCTGCCCAAACCTGAGCATATGATCTTATGTTCTTATATTAGAATTCTGTCAGTGAGTGATCTCTGTAAAGTTTGTCACCTAAGCCATAGATGTTCTCTGAAGGCATATACTAGACACTGATAGCCTGATTTGTTTCCCTTGTGTGTCTCAGTAACCAGAATTGGAGGCATTACTTTGTTTCTGGTGCAACCTTGTCCTTTTACAATGAATCATGATGGCATCAGTACTGCTGTGTTTTTGGTCAGGTCTGTGTTTCAAGAGTCTCATGCAGGCTGTTTTTGCACAAGTCTTGGAAATGCAGACTGAGTATGATCAGTAAGTGATAGACTAGCCATTTGTAATGCCATGTTTTAACAAGTGCCATTTCCTTTTTGCTGTACTGCGTTTACATGAATCATGGAATAATTCTGTCATGAAAACTAGTTGGTCTGTAAATGTACATGCACATCTTTATGTAAATTAATGCTATGATGTACAAAATGACCCTGGACTTGACCGCTTTCTCTTCATCTTGTTTGAGTTCTGCCTTCTTTGAGTACTTTTCCAAGACAAATCTGTTATTAATCATGTAAGCTTGAACTAAATTAAGTGTGCTAGTGCAAACAGTTTCTTGATTCCATTAACGTGGGGCATATCTTTGAAGTGGTAGAAATCCTATAAAGTACTGTATCATAGTGTAATCTTGGAGGAAACTGTTGCTTTCCTATTGACTACCTTATGTCTGCATTTTGATTTATCTACTGTTTGGCAACGCACATGCCTCCTGACTATCAAACCTGCCCTAATCAGACCAGAGTGTTTTCATTCCTTTTGGAGTGACATCCATTTGGAAGGGCGGTCATTCAGACAACCATGAAATTGGCTTGTGCTGTCACCAGCATCCCTGCAATGACATGTGCTGTATGCCCTGATCCCTTCCTTGGGTAGGGACATGTGACGCACATCACTGCATGGATGATTGTGTCCTCTCTTTCTTAGTGCATGCCACACATGCATCTTGTTGATCAAATATTTGTCACAGAGCTCTCCATTGTGTCACTTATCCTGTTAGATGTGTTATTCGGTGGCCTCAGTCCACCGTGACTGAAAGTGTCATTTTATTACTGGAGCAAACGACTGTATCAACAGGTGCACTCAGAGAAGTTGTTTACCATCAGCCTGAGTAAATAGCCTGAGGTCAGGATGGTGCTAATCAGCCTAAATTTGAAGCTTTAGTTTATTACTTCTGCTAAATGGCACGTCTGGAGTACCCAAAACATAATTTGAAGTGTCTACCGGGCTTGATCCTCTTTTCTTTAGTTGTCTGATGTAACAGCAGCAGTGTAAATCTATGCTGATGCAAGCGTCCCTTCAGCAGTAGGAGCCATATTAGTCAGTGGTGGAAGAGGGATCTCCCATTTCAGGCATTCAGTTCCAGTTTCAGATGGTTTCTGCAGTCTCAAGCCAGTGCCAGTTGAATCGTGTAATTCTAAGGAAGATTGTTTACTTGCTGTTTGTTGGGAAGAATGGTGTCCAGACACCAAATTCCATATCTTTTACTATTTGACTCGAGCCCTTTCCCATTCTGCTGTCATTCTCTAAGTCATCCGTCTTGTAGAGTAACTTTGTATCGGAAAGAACACCTTCCAACAAACTTCTGTGCATCTTAAAACAGATTTACAGTCTCCTTCTGAAGAAAACTCTTCTGTCCTCATGACCTCCACCATTATAGGTTGAGCCCCTATCTACAGTATATAAGCAGGGGAACTTTCCTGATGTCTTAGCCAATTTTCTCTGGTCAGTATGAATACAGTTTCAACCCCCCAAAAATAGGCCACAAGCCTTGTGGAATTAACCCCTTCAACAAAACAACCTAATATACAGTTGTGTATGCATATGCTCGTGCAAACACATACACTTATTTTATTATTACAAATTTTACATGTGTACTGGACCTCAAACTTATTTTTGTGATATTAACTTTCCTTTTATCTGTTTAGTAAGTGTAGTATACATTTTTCTGAAGAAGTTCTAAAATGGCAAAATAACTTTAAGTAATTTAAGTTAAAATACTTAAATATGTATGAAAACAAAATGGTAAAAGACAGCGAATAATTAAAACCAGATGCAGTTATTTTATGACAAATGTGTCTGAAATCAATTTAAAAATTGAAAACTGTAGAATTAACATAGATACCACTCACAGGTTTGGAGTAAACTCTTCTGAAGCAATGAAATCAAAGGGACCTTCTAAAGGAGACTTGGCTGTCAAACTAAAATGTCTTTGATGATCTTTTTAAGGTGAGAACTAGAATATTCTTCCATAACTTGACTTCCATAAGAAACTTGGAAGTCTGTATAGGTACAAAAGGTTCTTGACCAAAATGGCCAAAATTACATTAGCACAAACCCATCTGCTCTCCACTCTATGCCTCTCCAGTTTTAACTAATCTTACGAAGACTGACCTATCTAAGCTAGAAGCATGTTATAATAAAATTGCTAAGTTTGCATCTGACTGCCCATATAGCACACATTGTACAGCTTTAAGAATACTAGACTGGCTTGAACTTCCCAACATTATTCTTTACAGCCAACTCTCTCTGACTCAGAAAATTGTACCACAACCAACCAGAATCCCTGCACTACAAAATCTCATCCTTCCTTACAGTTCCAGCAGACTACTTCGCTCTCACAATAAGAACTTACTCACCGTCCCCAAGGCCAACAATACTGCAAGAGAATCATTTTCCAGCTATATATCTCATATATGGAACTCCCTTCCTAACTCCATTCTCTCAATCTTGTCCACTAACCAGTTTAAGCCATCACTTAAAGCTTATCTAAAAAAAATAAGTGGCTCTGTTCCTGTACTAACCCCTCATGAATGTTCTTATACATCACAGTATACCCCAACCGTATCTAACTTCTTCCTCTGTCTTTAATCTTTTACTCCTACCAGCCTATCTTAACCTTATATCTTGGCACAAGTCATACTTTACAAATAGTACTAGCTATGTTCAAAGCCCAGGTTTTGTTGTCATGATGTAACAAATTTGTATTTTCTTATGTATACTGCATTTTCTTTACTTTATTGATTATTGTAATTCATGCATTAAAATTTACTGTTGCTCATGGAACTTTTCTCCCCAGTTCTCCGCTGAAAAAGGACCTATGTCCAGTTGGACTTTCCCGGTAAACAAATGTTAAATAAATAAATGTTTTATTGATGGTGCCCATGGGGTCTGATCTGTGCAGTATGCAGTAAACATTATCCTAAGGCACTTAGGGCGAAAAAGATAACTTTTTTCCCCCCCAGTACACATCAGAATGTTGTAGAGAGGGATAGCTAAATTCTTCATTAGTTGTAATACAAAATCCTGCATGCTTAAGCATTAAGAATGTGAAAATGATAAAAGTATCAGTTTGTTTCCCACTCATACTAAGTCCTCCTTTACTTTGCAGTAGCTCAGCTGTTTTTGTGTCCATGTTGTCTTTGTGCACATTTCCATGCTGGTTGCTTTGTATATATCACAGAATATAGCACCATTCTTCTTCTTTCCTTGGCTGAAGCTGGTGGGAGTAGAAAAAGAGTATATATAGTATGCTGATCCCATAACGTGACCAGCTAAAGAGGTCATGCTCTTGAACTTTTGTAAACACAGAAAGCAAAGCTACTGTGTAGCTGAGGCAAGCATTCTAGATTTTTTATACACAAGTTTGTGACATATTGTGCATATGTTTAGCAGGTTAGCTTCAAGCTAAATAGTGATTATCCTTTTTCAAATGTGATCCATGAGACAAAAAGCTGTACATTGTGGCAATTTCTGTACCAGTCTTTTGTTTACTTAGTTAATGGCAGTTTGTTTTTACATTACTCATCTGATGCATTTGTTTCTCAGAATTTGTGGAGTTCTATGGCTTAAAGGATGATTTACCTTCACCTTTTTTTGCCATCTTATTGTACAGTATTCTTGCTATGCAAGCGTCTCTATTGTTGTTATTACTGTAACATTTAGTTTTTTTTTTTTTTTTTTTAACCTTTTACTGATGCTGCATTTGTGGAACTACATTTTCTGGGCCTCTACTTCAAGCAGGATATGTGCAGTTTAGCTGTCCCAGCTAAAAAACAAAAAACAAACAAACTTGCAGATGCATAAATAGTACTGGTGCAGCGTACTTGTCTAAAATTGGTTACAAACATATGGTCTGCAGATAAAGGAACTAGGCAACAATAATGCATAGTCAGTTCCTGTGGGGAGTCAGAGGGGAAAATACTGTGAAACTGCCCCATTATACTTGTTAAAAATGCCACAAAAAGGATTAACAGTGACATGTAATTACTGTATGTTTTGGAACAAACAGAAGGTTGTAAGCGTCATCTCAGACATGTACTCAAACTTTGAAAAATCCTGATTTAATATCACTGCTTCTCTTCTGCTTGTCTAGATGTGTATTTTAATACTGAGCTGATAATCACTCAGTGTGTGGAATCCCTCAGTTGCTGTGCTTTGTAATTGCAGTTTTTAAGAGCTGTGTACATGGACACAAAGCTTCTGTATTTGTAACGCCCCTTTTCCACTCTGCGGGATGCTTCTTCATAATTAGAATGTTTACAAATTGCAACACAGCAGGTAGCTCAGCAGAGGGGCTGATTATGTCAGCATAATGTCGAGTTGATAAGTGTCATAATTTAAGCATCATACATAAAAAAGAATCAACCCCATAAAGAAACGACTTGAGCTGCCTTATGAATTATATGTAGTGTTGGCAACGTCAACACTTTTTAGAGTTGTGTGCATATGCTTACAGGAAGGATTGCTCTGTAAAATATTAGAATATTGATACTTAAGGCAAGCCCATTTACTCCATAATGTCTAGTCGTTAATTTCCACAAATATGCATGTGCTGCTGTGAAGACAAAAATGCTAGGTTTTAAGACTTCACATCAGCAAGAAATAGAGGAATGTTAATGCAATTCAATCTTCATAATGCAGGTTGCATATCCTTGTATTTGCAAGAGGAAAAAATGTACAGAGCTGAATTTGCAGTGTGTTTGCTTTTTTTTGTGTGGGATTATATGCAGGTCTGACACTGTAAATAAGTCAGTAAAGGGAAGGGGGTTGCTAATCCAGTCAGAAGGGATAGTTCCTGCACAGACAGAAATTTATTTCAGATAGAAACAAAGAAGATATGACTACCACTGGCAAGCAAAGCTGGGAGCTGACAATGCAGCATACTTCGGCATCCTGTTAACAGGAATCTTTAAGACAGTTCAGCTCCGTTTTACAGACTCTGGTGCAGATTCTGTAAGCCAGAGTGATGTGTGCCATAAATAATGTACCACGTATATGCATGTTTCAAGCAGATGTGGGATTGTGCAATTTCCCTTTTATTGCAGTCAGTTTGCATATAAAGGTTATTCATGTGCACTACAATCAAAAAACGTACGAGCCGTCATTTATGCTGCTCTGCGCTGCATCTGAAGAAGTGCACACTGCCTTCCTACTTGCAGCATTTCTCACAATGGTAATACTCAAATCTCAGTATATAAACTTTCTCTTGAATAGCTTTCTTTAAGTGAACTGACAGGCTATGCAAAGCAGTCTGTTTTCATTGGTGAACTAAGAGCAATAGTTTACATCTGTGATTTGCTTCAAGGGAATCAAAGACTATAAAAGCAGAGGCCACATGTTTGATGTGCCTTTTATGAGACCACTTATGTAGCAGTGTTATGAAATGCAATCATATGAACAGCCTAACCTGTCACTCATTTTCATCTCACAACCTTTAAAACTGTTGTAAAGAGAATGGTGTGATGAGTTGTAGTTCCTCGGTTTCTTGACTCTCCCAAAATCAATTTCACTGCAAGTATCCTGCATATGAGTAAATATACCATTGTTTTAGAAGTCAAACTATAGTAAATCTGTGAGCTACTTTAAGACCTTATAAAACTCATAGTGGGTAAATATAAAAAAAGTGAATTTGCAGTTCTATGGAAATGAGAACTCTACCTTTTTCTCTGCAATGTATAAAAAAATGTATGAAGTTTGTAACCGCCTCCTGTTGAGAAATACAGCATTTTTACACAAGATGTGAAATACATAACAAATGTGAAATGGAAAGTGTAATCATACTGCCTTGTGATTATGAGATATGGGATTGTTCCTACTACAGGAATCTGCAGATTGTAAAGTTATAGGCAAAAAGTCCCGTTATGGAGGTAACTAGCCAAGAACAGAAAGACAAATTCATTAGTGGGTAAAGTAGAAACTCTGCTTGATTGCATCAGTGGTTTCTGTATGGAAGAGATATAACCCAAATAACTGAATGAACAAGAGTATAGAACCAAGGAGGAAAGAGCTACCCTGGAATTTATGGTGAGCATACTTGTGAGTGTGATTTCTGCACTTAATCTGTACCTGTGATTTCTTCGAAAAATTCAGCCCATATAGCTTATAGCTCAGTTTCAGTTAACAGACAGCTAAGAAAAGGTATAGCTGTAGACATATGTTTTTTCTTGTAATTTATGTGTTCAGTGTGATTATTTTCAGTCTTCTCTCTGCAAGATTCTATTTCTTTGCATATTCCACTGTTAGCTGTAATATTTAACCCATTATTTCTTAAGTAAAGTATTTTATTTATTCATATTTAAAAAGCTTGTGGCAGATTGCCTGTTTACTTATTTATTATTTGGTAAGCCGATATTTATTGCTAAATACTGAGTAGCTGCTGACATCTAGCTGTAATTCGGTAGACTGCTCTGCCATACTACACCCTTTGTACTTTTAATTGTTTTGCTTAGTATCGGGAGTGTAAGTTTGGGACAGTAACAGTTTGCTACTTTGATCCAGGACAGAATGCTGTAAGGTTGGAGAATGTTAGGAACTTTCCTTTGAAGTGCGTGTGTTTGTGTGTGCATGTCAGAGTTTATTCAGAGTAAGCTACTATGGGCAAGTGAGCACAGAAGACTGAATCTCAAAGAGAAAATGGTGACTAAAGGGTCTGGAGAGCTTTGTCAAAGATTCCGCTTACTGGGGTGTTAATTGTGAAACCTTTTTTTTGGATGCGGATGATGTAGCCCATACAAAGAGCAACAGTGCACATTTCTTGCACGCTTTTTAAGCCAAAACGTAGTGAGCTTAGATAATTATAATTGTGTGACTTTCTATACTTTAATCTGTTTAGTACAAGTTGTGTAACTGTAGAAATCTTACTTCGATCTTATCCGATTTTAGATTTAGATAATTTATTGATGGGCATTCGACCAGATCCAAAGACCATGACCCCTGCTTACCATACTTCAGAGTAGGAGTCCGTTTACAGTTTAAAGGCAGGAATCACTGTCTCTACACTCTGTGTCATATAGGCTCTTGAAAGGAGACCTGTGCCTTGCTTTCCATGTCTTCAGAGACCCTATTGTCCATTACCACCTAATTTTCAATGTATCAGATAGTATAGCTGACACTTGAACAAGAGATCTCAGTTTACATTAGATGGAGAGATAGGTTCATTGCCCAGCACCTCCTCTTGCTCTGGCATTGACACCTCCCCCCTTGCATATCAAGCAGTTTGACTTCATGTTGACCTTCCACAATAGCTTAGACAAATTGATGGGTGTCCTAAAATACACTCAGGACTTACAGGTCTTGCCCTTCCTAAAACGGTTGTTAGAGCGTGAGAGTGGTATTGGCAAGGCATTCATGGCCTTTGGTGAGATAGCTTTGTATTTCCTACTATTCCTTTATGATTGTTGACCCTCTTTCTTCTGATCTCCTACCTCCATGTAGGTTTATCTAATAGATTAGATACCTTTACCCCTTAACTTCCTAAGCAGTGAAGTCGTTTTACATTAGTGCTCCATGGTAGTGCTAGGATAATGCCAGCTTCACTCTATCCTATATTCATCAGTTGTACTATAAGGATATTACCCCTACCCCCTTCCCAACACCCATCCATGGTAGTGTAAGGATATTACCCAGTAACCTGTAATGGATTTTGTCCCCACCACTTATCCAGCAGCCAAGTGGACATCCATGTTATGCATCCATGTTAGACCATTGCCCCCTTACCAGAATGAATTTACAGTGCATACCAGTGATAGCCAAGGGTTCTTCCCACAGTCTTCTACACAATATATATTTAGGGTAATCCACCTATGCTACTTGTATGTTTTTAAATTTCATGTCACTTTTTCCCAGTTCTCTTTTTTGTGTAATTTTACTCCATATGTATTTTGTTCTTTGGGACTACTCAACACTTGCATAACATAGTGTTGACATTGCCGTAGGTGTTGGTGTCACGTGTCTGTTGTATATTTTGGTGTATGCTCTTTATGTACTACTTTTTCTTTAATTTAGCTGCTTTTATTTTGCCTTGTATTCTTTCAGTATTTACAGCTCAGTGTGAGAAAATGCATAATTATAATTCTTATCAGCATGCAAGTCAGCAGTGCTGTGTGTACCTTTGTAGTCTGATGGTATGGTCTCATTGCTTTCTTGCAAAACCCTCACAGTCTGTATCTTGTGTTAGTAAATGGTAGAGCCTTCCTTATTCTGTCACAAGCACTAGAGTACTAATTGAGCTATGTTTGCCATTGTACCTTATACATTCCTGACCCTGAGTTCAGTGTATGCTATGTACATGTTTTTGTTTAGCCTGCTTGTTTGAGTCATTCTTATATGTATGGCTGTTGAAAGTAGTCTGATCCCTTTGTGACATTTAAAAGTGACCTATTTGATGTCTGCAGTTCAATTACTGGATGCATAGACATGGTACTCATTTGTTTGTGACATTCTCCTGCCTCCATTCCTGTAGTCTGTCCTTCTCTACTGCTAGGCATTACTACACAGGGTAGTAGTTATCCATTATTACAATATATTGTGTATTTTCTTATGTTGCCATTCATTGTATAACTCTTAGCCATTTTATTTTTGCTGCTCTGATCACTATGTACCATTTCTTACGCTAGAGATTTTATCTTTCTGGTATTCCCTTGAAACCTGGCTTCTCAGCTGTATGTCCATGGATCTTATATCATCCAGTCTGTCAACTTCAGCTGAGCAACTAACTGCAGTTCAACACCCAAACCAAAGCTTTCCCTCTCTACTTAAGGGGTACTGTATGCTTCATCTCCTCTCCAGATGAATTTTGTTGTGATCAGTACTCTATGCTTTATCTGCCTCTCTGATTGAATTCATATGTATATGTTCTGTATTTATTACTGTAATCACTATGTGTAACACTGTGTCTAATTTTGTACCAATTAATGTTTAATATTTTCTGTATCTATGTTCCTGGTGGAGCTTTTCTCCCTGGGCCTCCACTGAAAATGGGCACTTTTAGGCCCAGTGAACTTTCCTGGTAAACAAATGCAAAAAATAAATAAATAAATCAGGAATGCACCAGAGAAAGAGAGAGATGGCCTCAGGCTCTTTTGCACTATTCTTAACATTTCTCAGCATCATTGATTGTATGGTCCCTGGGTTATGACCATTGCTTTATGATGCAGTGGCACTATGTATTGTTGAATGAGCTGACCCGGGGCACTGGTTTAATGGTGGTGTTGGACCCATATATCTTAAGCATTACTTCTTCCTTCTCACAGAAAAGCAGGATACCTCTGTAAAGGGTATGCCACAGGACGATATTCTGGAACCTTTTCTAGAAGACTCGAGGAAACGGCAAAGGAGATGGTCTCATTATGTAAGAAAATGATCTAAGGGAAGATCTGCTTGATTTAATAGAGATGGGCAGACATAAGATACATGAAAGTAGCATTGTACAGAAAATGAGACCCAAACTGTTAGAAGACTGTCAAAACAAGATGAAGACGGTATTTATTACTGTTAAGAGAAATTCATGTGCTGTAACAGAAGTAAATAGGATATGTGTAGCTAAACTAAAAACAGATCAGATTTGACCGCAAAATTGTTCACTAACAAAGTAAAAGAAGGGAGCAAGTATAATGCCACCATGGAAGCACTGAGTTGGGAGAACTGTAAAGTAGCTTAGACAAGAAGTTATTGCTGTTGGTAGAATCTAGATCTTCAAAAATACTTAGAAGAATAGATGTGGTAAAAATAACACACAGTATCAAAACAGACCAGCATTTGTTATACACAATTTCCAATAATAAAATAAAAATATCAGCTGAAGCAGAAAAACTTAAAAGGTTCCAGACAGATGTAAAGGAAAAGTACAAAATAAACAATTCATTAATGACCACAAAAGGTTTTATAGAGAATTGAGAAATAAAACAAAAACAATAGGGCACCACCAAAAGGAAGAAATAAGTACTTTTGGAGAAGCACATGTAAAGACTCTTGAACATAGCAAAGATGTCAAATTGATAGCGGAATTAAAATAAACAATAAAAAGCTCTAATGTAGAGGATATAAAGCTCTAATATAAAGACTATAAAGTGGGGTGACATAGCAACCAGAGAAATTGAATAAAAATTAAGAAAAGTTTCTAACTGGAGAGCCCTGGATGTTCTTCGTGTTTCACTGTTGCAGTCATCACACTTGGGTTGTCTGCCTGCAGGTAGCCCTCAGTCGGCCCGAATACCAGAGTCTTGGGATTTCCCTGTCGCTAGCTGTCGCCTCTTCCATGACGTCAGGTCGTCAGGGGTATAAAACATGCAGCCGCTGCCATTACATCAGCTTTTCTTGCTGTGTGGGAGCCTGAAGCAGAAGCAGTTTGCAAGTGCCGGTCGGACACTACCTGAAGTTTTCTTTTTTCGAGTTTCAGACCTGAAGTCTTCTAAAGCTAAGTACCCCGTTGGGGATCCTTTTTTCTTGCTCCAACCAATGTCAGAAAAAGTTAACAATTGTCTTGTTTGTGGAAAGCAAATACCTCACAGATATTTTCATTCTTACTGCATCATCTGTTTAGGCCCAGACCACGACGTTCCTTGATGTAGGTTTTGTGCCTTGTTTAACGCCCGAACTATTCATCGTTGGGCTATCTTTGTCGCTACATTCTTTCGCTCTCGTTCTCCATATTCCGAAATGGCTTCGATAAGCCATCTGTGTACCAATCTTCTGAAAAAACGTAAGGATAAAGACAGAGACAGACTGCATAGGTCCAAAACTGCCGATGACCCTTCCATTAAGCTAGTCGCCAGTCTGCCGGTATTCAGTGAGTCGCTTTCGCAGCCCCTGATACCCACTTCTACAGATTTCGCAGGCCACTGCTGAGAACCATTCGGAGTCCGGTATGCCGCGGGATGCTTCTTTGACTATGGAACCTGCGGATGTCTCTACCTTGGATGGGTCCAGACCCGCTGTGCAGACACCAGCTTCTGAGGGTGTATGCCGACCTTCTGATGTTAGCATTAAACCGACAGCTTCATTTTTGACTAAAACTACTGAGTTTCTCAGGCCCAGAGTTTGCACTACGCCTAGAAAACCGGCTACCAAAGCACATGCTCAAGCCCACTTTCCACAGAAACAAAGATGGCTGAAGACCTTATAACTTTAATTAGGAGAAGCCAGCCTTCCCCCTCTAAAAAACAAAGAATTGATTTTCCTTCTGATTCTACAGACCATGAGTCTGATGACTGTGATCCCTCTGATTAGCAGGACATACTGTTATCTAGCTATTAGGAATCAGATGCAGAGGATTCCATACCCTCTGCCGCCCCTCCAGAGGACTTTTCTTTTGATGAAACCATGCATACTTTAAGAGAGCATTTCCACTGGGAATGCCAGGACTACCCTCAGTCCGATAAGAGACTCAGAGAATTTTTAGACTTGCTTCAGCACAGTCCTCTAGCTATACCCCCTGTCCTGGACATTGTAGATGATGTCTTCATGGAATCCAGTCTTACTCCTGATACTTTACCACCAGTTCCTAGAAAGCCTTACAGGTACTACAGAGTACCTGACTATCACAAATTTCTCTTCAAGAATCCCACTGCGGATCCAGAGACTATTTCCCAGGGACCTAAAGGCATTAAGGCTGCTACAGCCAAAAACCCTACCCCTTCGGACAGGGGTTCTAGAGCTTTAGACAGATGGGGTAAGAAGGTATATACCTGTGCAACTCTTGCCATCAGGGCTTTGAATTGCCAGTTGCACATATTGAAGTACCAGCAGCATATTATGGAACTAATTAAACAAAAAAATGTTGTTGCTTCCAGATTGTACAGCAAATAAAGATTTACAAGAGTTGATGCATTCTGCAAACCAAGTTAGTAAACATACTTTGCAGTGTGGTTTTGATGCCTTAGAAGCATCTTTCAGGGCTGCTGTCAGTGTCTGTACTGAGAAGGCATGCTTGGCTGAAGGAGCAAATCTTGCCAGACCATATCAAAGCAAAATTACTAGATGCTCCATTAAACCAGGAAAGTTTGTTTGGTGCAAAAGCAGAAGTTGTTCTTAAAAATATGGAGGAAAAAGTTAAATCTATGCAAACTGTTAAAGATTTCTTACAGGTGCAGCCACCTAGATTCAGTAGGCATTGACTTCTAAAAATTGGTCCTTTTCAGTCCCTCCCAGGCATTCTCATTCCAAACCCAGGGGCAACAGGCCACCAAGACTACAGTCTCAGGGTATGCAGAGATCTAAACAATGGAGTGCTCCCTCCTCTAAAACAGGGAGTGGTAAGCCACCCCCTTATGGAAAAAGTTCACAATGACTTAATCTATCTTGCTTCCCAGCAAGGCCCAAGTACTTGCACCCCTAGGAGGAAAACTCTCCCTGTATGCAAAAACCTGGATGTCCATTACCCAGGACCGATGGATCCTAAATGTATCCCAGGGATACAGATTCCCCTTCCACTCACTGCTAACCCCAAGCGGGTTGCCAGACCCTCCTCCAAACCAGTGGGCAGAGGCTCAAAAGCAAGTACTTTCTCTTCTCAGTGTCAGGGCTATTCAACCTGTGCCAGTAGAGCGAAGGGCACAGGGTTTCCACTCCAGACTGTTCCTGTTGCCCAGAAAAGAGGGTCTTGGCGCCCTGTCCTAGATCTGTCAATTCTCAACACCTTATTGGTGGTCCCAAAATTCAAAATGCTGACTCTGCAACAGCTTCTTCCTATGCTAGCCAAGGACGCCTGGCTAGTCACCCTAGACCTAAAAGAAGCTTATCTACACATCCCCATAAGGGAATCTTGCAGGAAATATCTAAGTTTCAGGGCAGGCTGTATGCACTATCAGTTCTCTGCACTTCCCTTTGGCTTATCTACTGTGCCCAGGGTATTCACGAAATGCCTGGCTCCAGCCATTGCATACTGCAGGCAGAGAAATATGCAAATTTACCCATATTTGGATGATTGCCTGATTCAGGCGGACAGTCAGGAATTGCTACTTCAGCAGCTGGTATTTGTAAAGAGACTTCTAACTTCTCTGGGTACACGATCAACGAAAAGAAATCACAACTGGTGCCCAGCTAAAAGATTGTATTCCTGGGAGCAAGCTTGAACACAACTTCCCAGATGGCATTCCTAACACCAGAAAAACAGGTTTATTTGACAAACTACTTCAAACTAATGGCCACCAAAACCCAGCTATCTGCAAGAAAAATACTGCAAGCCCTAGGGTTCATGGCCTCATGCATTCTACTAATTCCATATGCAAGACTGCATATGAGGAAACTTCAATGGTACTTAAAAAGTCTCTGGTGTCAACATTCTCAGGACCTGGAAACACTTATTCCTGTCATTCCTTGTCTTAGGGCAGAGTTCTTTGGTGGGTAGAGGCTTGCAACCACAAGGGACTTCCTTTCACTCAACCCCTCGCTGACCAAAACCTGACAAGACGTGCATCAGACTATGCATGGGGGCTCACATGACAGGCAAATGCATTCAAGACAAATGGAGCCCAGAACAAATTCACCTGCATATCAATCAAAAAGAAATGTTAGCTGTACAGAATGCTTTGACAGCCTTCACATACCTAATCCTTCCAGGACAACTCTTGATAAAGGCGGACAACACCACAGTTATGTGGTACATAAACAAGCAGGGGGAACTCATTCCTACCCACTCTGCAGGTTAGCCATGGCCCTGTGGAACACAGCCTTGAGCAACCAAGTGCACCTACAAGCTCAATTCCTGCCAGGAAACAAAATTCACTGGCAGACAACTTAAGCATAAATCTACTGGACCCACACGAGTGGAAACTGGAACCAAACTCATTCAAACTTCTATTTAACAGGTGGGGAACACCAGATTTGGACCTCTTTGCCTTCCCCCAAAAGCATCACTTGAGCAAATTTTGCACCAGAAATCCCCACGGCCAAGCATGGCGAGTGGATACTCTATCCTTTACATGGGAAAACCTCTCAATTTATGCCTTTTCCCCCTCTGCCCCTCCTCTCAAAAAGTACTACTCAAGATCAAGCAGGACAGACCAAGGACAATCCTTATTGCACCCGACTGGCCATGCCAGCACTGGTACCTACTCCTACGCAGTCTGACAGCAGTGCCACCCAGGCACCTACATCAGACCCCCTCCCTGCTGTCCCAGCAGGAGGGACAGATTTTGCATCCTCAGCTGCAAACTGTGAACCTTGCAGCCTTGCTTATTCCGTGAACACATCAACAGCAACCCTCAGCAAACAGGTGCGGGACATCATCCTTGAGGCCAGAAGGTCTAGTACTAGGAAATCTTATTCAGAAAAGTGGAAAAGATACTGTTCTTGGAGCCGGTCTCTAGGAAAGGACACTGCCGTGCCCTCCTTACCTCTAATTCTAGATAATCTAGCAGAGCTGCTCCACAAAGGCCTTTCCTTCTCATCAATTAAGATTCATGCTTCGACCTTCTCGGCTCATTATAATACAGAGCCACCTCTCTTTTCTCACCCTCTGATCAAACAGTTCCTGAGAGGAGCCTACTATTTAAGACCCTCGAGGAGAGCTCCCACCCCTGCCTGGGATCTTAACTTTGTACTAGAGAGGCTCACACTTCCCCCTTTTGAACCTGCTGCTATAGCAGAGTTAAAATTTCTCTCTTGGAAAATAGCCTTACTTCCAGCCATCACTTCAGCAAGAAGAATTTCTGAGCTACAGGCACTAATGGCTGTAGAACCCTTCCTTATTTTCCAGGCTGACTTGGTCTCCATCAGGACTAACCCATCATTCATGCCCAAGGTGGTATCCAGTTTGGCTTTAAACCAATCCATCCATTTATCAACCTTTTTCTCTAATCCTCAGAATAAAGGGGAAGAGGATCCTGCACTCCTTGGACATGCACAGACCGCTCAAGTTCTACCTTGACAGGACTTAGCCTTTCAGAAAATCTAACCAGCTGCTAGTTAGCTTTGCTACAGGGACAGAGGGCAAGGCCATTTCAAAGCAAACCATTTCCAAATGGATAGCACTCTGCATCCATTTCTGCTATGCACACCATGTAAAAACTGTCCCACAGAGAATCAGACCTCTTTCCACTAGGGCTACCTCAACTTCTACAACATTTCTCAGGGGAGTCCCTACCAGGGACATCCTTGAAGCTGCAACCTGGAGTTCTGTACACACCTTCAACAAGCATTACCACTTCCTGGACTTTTCTAAATCCAGAGCTGAATGCGACACAGCAGTCCTACAAGGCCTGCTAGCCAGCCCTAATACTACTTGACTGCCTCCACCCCTACTCAGCTTTGGGAGTCAACCCAAGTGTGATGACTGCAACAGTGAAACACGAAGAACATAGTACAGTTGTGTACACTTACCATAAATGTAGATGTTAGAGTGTATTGTTGCAGTCCTGGTTACCCTGCCTCCAGCCCCCTGACTTTTCTAGACTTTCTACCTATCCTCTTTTTGGCCATATCTTATGGCCATTGTATTTCCTTTTCACTGGAGGTGTTCCACACCATATAATTGCTTCCTATTTTGGGGGCTCCTGACATTTGGGGCAAGAAAAACTGATGTAATGGCGATGGCTGCATGTTTTATACCCCTGACATCCAGACGTCATGGAAGAGGCGACAGCATCCAACGCAGAAATCCCAAGACTCTGGTATTCGGGCTGACTGAGGGCTACCTGCAGGCAGATTACCCAAGTGTGATGACTGCAACAGTGAATACACCCGAACATCTACATTTATGGTAAGTGTACATAACTGTACTTTTTGCCCTTTCTTCTGCTTGCTGATGCTGTATATTGATCAGAATCATGCTCTTTCTCTTGTTTTCCCAATCTTCTGGTAGCTACTGATATTACCTTATTTGTGACATTTAGTAGTGTTCTCCCTGCTGTCCAGGGTGCTGTTACACACACCCTGCTAGTAAATGCCACCCCATCCTGGCCCATGCTAGTTACCCCAGGAGGCCAGGAAGGCAACCTCTGTTATCTTGTTTTGGGGTTTTCCTTGAATAAATTACTTTTTACCTTCCCCTTTTTTGTAAGGCATTAATCAACTTAAGTAACTGCCAACATAATCCAGATAGCTGTCATCAGAACTGATGCGTCAGTAAAGCTTTGAAGGACATACTGCAGTGCAGTCTGATTTCACACTGTGAGCAGAAATTCAGAAAAGATCTGGTTCATAGGTTCATACTAGGCTATCTGCCCTAGGGCATTTATAAGCCTAGCCAGAATGTGTTTGGCTTTCGCCACCCATTTTAAATTTATTTTGCTATGCCCTTTTTCGAGGTTAGTATACTGTGCCTCTGTCTAACAGTGACACAGAAGTGATACCTGGGGTAAACCTACGATCTCCCATCCACTCATCAAGATTCCTCTTGAAGAGAGTCAATGAGGGACTCTGCCTAACCTGGACTGGGATTTTATTCCAGAGTGAAGGGAGCCTCTGGGTTATGAATCTGTCCCTCCAGCATGTCCTATTTATTTCAGTGCTGAGGTTCTAGTCTCTCGAGCGCGTAGCTTGATGGGATTTGGATTTTCTGAGGTGCAGCATGTCCATTAATTCCGGGTTGGACATGGCTTTATACGTCAGGCACAGATCGCCTCTGAACAGGCGGTATGCCACTGAGTAGAGCTGGAGTTTCTTTAACCGGGCAGCATATGGCATCTGTTTGAGCCCTTTGATCCTCTTGGTGAGGTACTTTTGGGGTCTTTCCAGTTGCTGCAGGTGTCTGGTAAGGTACATCCCAAAAGGGGCATTGTACTCAATTATGGGCCTGATGAGGGATGAGTAAAGAGGCACGATGACGTCCCCTGATCTAGATGTGAATCCCTTCATGATTAGGTGGGCTATATAAAATGTTTTTCTAACCACTTTGGCCACGTGGTTGTCAAATGAGAGATTGCTATCAACTTGGGTCCCCAGGTCCCTAATTACTTCTTCTGTACTTAATGGATTACCACCTATGTGGTAATTTGTGGGCACTTTGTTTTTGCCAAAGGGAATGACTATACACTTTTTGGCATTTAGCTTGAGGCCATGGCTCTGGCACCAGTTGTCTGTTTCTATGAGGCCCTTTTGGAGGATGCTTGTGTCGACTGAAGAGTCGATTATAGCGCCCAGTTTGCAGTCATCTGCGAACTTGGTCAGCCACAGTCCTTCCGTGTTGGCCTGTACCTCTGAGAAATGGTTTGTTTTTGCCACTCTGTGAAGAGCAAGAGTGAGAGCAGTGAAACTGTAGAAAATGTATAATTTTCTTTCTGCAGTTTAATGAACCTCTCGGCTTGTGAAAGTAAAACCAGTGTGAATATAATTAATTTTTTTTCTGTTTTTAAGGGTCTAATGCCCAAGTCTCATAGGTTGTAAAGGACTTCTACCCTTCCTTTTTGTTGCTCACCAAGACATTGTAAAATAGGAGCAGTGGTATTTGTTTCTTTTGAGTTCAGTCTGATTTCATGTCGATAGAGCAGCAACATAGCTTTTCAAAATGTGCTGTGGCCTGCATTCACAACAGTGAGAGCGAAAAGTGTTCTGTTAACACTGGTTTGGGGAATGCATGTATCACAATTTTTTTACATATTCAGTTTCATCACTCTACTGAGCAGGCCTGTTTGCCCTTTGTCATTTATTTCTTTTGCATACTTGAGAGTCGTTTTTTTTTTCATTTATAAAACAGAGTGTCATCTGCACCACACTGTAGAGCATTATTTGTTTTAAAATGCAGATAGCCGATCCTGGCTTCACATTTTGTTGTGTGTGTGTATGTGTGTGTGTGTGTGTGTGTGTGTGTGTGTTTGTCATTCACTGCAGTCCTACTTGCACAGAAATTGTTAAAACATTTGGTGAAACCATGTGAGAGAACGGAATGGTGTATGTAACTGAAACTGGCTACTTGGGCTCTGTGCCAGGAATGTCACAGGGTATCCAGGTCACAGCTGCCAAGAATAGTTGGTTTCTTTGAAGAGCATCTCAGCCTAAACTAATGTTCCTAGCTTGCAGTTGCATCAATTTGCCAAGTAGTAGGGTAGATGGATTTTAGGGGATAATTTAAGAAAGCAAAGCTGTCAATATGTCAAGAAGGCTATTTTAAGGAATTTAATTATGCATTATGAAATTCAGTTAAAGGATCACTGTACTTCAAAGACAATATTTCCTGTTCCAGGATTGTATTTACCTACAAAATGATTTGAGAGATCTAAGTAAGGTCACACCAGTTTTTGTTGCAACCTGCGTCAAAGTCCTTGCGTATCTGTCTGAGCTGTCCATTCCTGTAGGTGGTTTCTGTTTTAGTGAGCAAGATCTTACCACATGATGACGGTTGTATATATTCACTGTACTTTAACTGTGGAGAGGGAGTCCCCCCATAAAACCTGTTAGTACCCCTTCGTCTTGGTTATGTGACTATGGAGTATATGCATATATGAAACAATATTGATGCCATATGTTCATATACATTAACTCCACCTTCCTTAGCATCCTAAATAAGCTTGCCCCACCTAGAACAATTAGGATAAAACCCACCTACACCCCATGGCTAACAAAAGAAACAATAGCTCTACTTAAAAGCAAGAGACAAAGTCGGGGACAATTGACATCTTAGCAAATCACTAATCAATCGTCAGAAATACCTAGAACAAAGAAATTCTGCCAAAAAAACATATATGACAAGACAAAAAAAAAAAGAATAATCTGAAGGTTTTGTCTTCATTTGGTCTTCAGCCTGTAGGTTCCTAGATCCAGCACGGGTCCGACGGCTGCATACCCAGCATCTTGATCCGAGCTCTAAGCTCCTCCCCTACCCATAATGCCCCTTTTCCTTCCTCCCTTCAAATCTCATTTGCCACGCTTCAGGCCTGCATCACTATCTGCAGCTACGAGCTTCTGTTTAGGTAAGAAGTGTATTCATTTTCCTCTTTTTGGCTAATTGTATTTGTTAAAAGCTTTCTCCTTTCTATTTCCTACCCTACCGTACCTTACCACGCATTCACGTCAGTTTAAAAAAAAAAAAAATGATGCCATGGTGGTGGCAGCTGCCACTAAGAAGGAGCTTGCTCAGGAGTGCTCTACGGTCCACCCTCCAGACCGAGAGTCCAGGATGATGGATAATTTGGGAAGCGGGTGTACGCTTCAGCAACCTTTTTCTGTCCAGACGCTGAACTTCATGGCACACTTAATTAGGCTGCAGTGAGACCTGGTCAAGGAGGTCGTTGAGTCTACCCCAGGGTCCATGTTGGCAGAGGACAAGAAAGTGTTTTCCTCCTGAATGGCCACCCTGACGTCTGTTGCTAACGCCTCTAAGCGTCTCCACTCCCATGTCACAGAAGACACCGCTAGAGCTGCCGGTACTGGTGTTGCCATTAGGCGTCACACCTGGCTCCAGCTATGTGCCTTTTTGGAACCCTTTAAGGCGTCCTTTATGAATGCTCTGTACGACGGTTCCTCCCTTTTTTTAGAAGACGGTATGTGAAATCCTAGTTCAGAGTGAGAAGGGTGGGAAAACTCTGTCTGCCGTCAGGATCCACTTCTCGGCCCCTCAAGATCCTTCTCTAGGAAATCTCAGAGTTTCTCCCAGGGCACTCAGGACTCTCCTTCCCACAGGGGCATAGGGGGATTTGACATATGCTGCCCTAGAGGCAGAAGGGGTCAGAGAAATCAAGAGTCTTGAGAACCTTTCTTGGACAGACCTGAGCAGCAGTCCTGAAGGGTTGCCCGACTGCTCGTCTCTGGAGGCAGTCGGGGGTCACCTTTTGCTTCACCTAACAGCTTGGGAGTCCATCACGGAAGACCATTGGATGTTGCAAATTATATCCAGAGGTTATTCAATTACCTTTCTAAAGTCACCTCTACTACTCAAACACCACCTGGATGTTCTGCCACGCACAGGAGGATGCAGCACTGGAAATTTCCAAACTGCTAGAAAAACAGGTCATCCAACACATCCCCGAAGACCAGTCTGGATTAGGCATTTATTCAAGGTTCTTTTTAGTGCCAAAGAAGACGGGGGGATCCAAGACCAATTTTGGATCTGTCCAACTTGAACCTGTCATTGGCCAAGACCAAATTCCGGATGGTCACCCTTCAGTCTATCCTGCCCTTCCTACAGTAGAAAGATTGGATGTGCTCGATCGTCGTCCAGGATGCATACTGTCACATCAAAATGGACAGGCGCTCTCAGAGGTTCCACCGCTTCCGGCTGGGAGCCAATCATTGCTAGTTTCGAGCGCTCCCCTTTGGTCTCACCACAGCCCCCCGGGTGTTCACCTGAGACTCCAGGGCATATATGTTTTCCCTTACCTAGACAATTGTCTCCTCGCTGCCCCTTCCAGGCATCAGCTCTGTCTAGCGACGGATTATTTTCTTCTCCTAGCCCAGCGATTAGGCATCACCATCAATCTCAGCAAGTCTTCACTGGCCCCGGTTTGGATATTAGATTTCATAGGGTCTCGGTTGGACACAATTCAAACCAAGGTCTTTCTTACCTTGGAGAGGATACAGTCACTGAAACTTCACATCCTGGATGTCCTTCAAGCCCAACCACTGACGTCGGAAATAATATTAAGGGTGTTGGGATCCATGGCGGCCACAATCAGTCTCTTGCCTCTAGCGCGCTTTCACATGCGGGTTCTTCAGTGGACTCTTGCAGTCCAATCGTCCATGTTAGACCTTCCATTGTCTCACCCAGTCCGACTCTCTCAGATGTGCAGGATCTCTCTTCTGTGGTGGTTGCACTCTCTGGACCTCCTTCATGGTCGCCCCTTTCTCCCCTCATTTCCCTTGGCTGCACTGACCATGGACACCTCCATGCTAGGGTGGGGGTGGGGCACTGCTCGGGAAGGACAGTCCATGGCATGTGGTCCCCTTATGAAACCAAATTGCATGTCAACGTCCTGAAGATGAAGGCGGTGCTTTTAGTATTGCAGGCTGTCCATGCCCATCTTCCCCCAGGAAAGACTGCTATCCAGACAGACATGTCTGTGATCTGGTACATGAGGAACCAGTTCTTTCTCCCTATGTCACGAGACCATGAGCGTGTGGGCGTGGACGATTTCCACCGGCCATTTTTTGGTGGCAACGCACATTCCAGGGTGGTCCAGCATTCTAGTGGACAGGTTCAGCAGGTCTATTCCTGATGCCTTATGAGTGGTCTCTGAATCCTAAAGCAGAGAAAAAGATCTTCCTCAAGTGGGGTCAGCCTTGCTGCGTTCTGTTTGCCTCTCCTTCCAATGCGAAGTGCAGCGAGTTTTTCACTCTGAACCCCCCTCTGGGGGAAGCCCCCAGAGACGCTCTGTTTCATGCTTGGCCCCCTGGTCTCCTGTATGCCTAGCCTCCTCTTTCCTTAATCCCAAGATTCCTTCAGAAATCTCGCAGGCTGGGGAGGCTAGTAGTCCTCATTGCCCCATTCTGGCCTCACCAAGTTTGGTTTCCCTCTGTGTGGTCTCATCTGGTGGCTCCACCATGGCTGTTGGATCCAGTTCTGGATCTCATTTTTCATCCTTTAGGGATTCCCCATCCAGATCTGGGCAGTCTGAAGCTTACCGCCTGGCTGCTTTCGTTCCCCAGATTGTCAGGAGTCCTGGTTTATCTTCACCTGTCAAAAAGTTCCTGGTGGCTGCTCATAAATCTTTCACCAGAAAGGTTTACTCCGGTAAATGGAGATCTTTTTAGATCTGGGCCTCACAGCATGCCATAGATCCCTACACTTACTTCTCCAGTCTCCTCGGTTTTGGAATTCTTAGCAGGGATCTTCTGACAAGGTACTACTTTTTCTACAGTCAAGATTCAACTTGCGGCGATCTCTAATTTTCATATGGGGAATAATATGGCTTCCTTGGCATCTTCTAAGCTCTGCAAAGCCTTCCTAAAAGGCACTTTCCTTCTTCAGCCACTGATCAAGGACCCTACGCCAATGTGGAATCTTCCATTTTGCCTCCCTTTGATCCCACAGCTTCTGTAGATCTGCAATTTTTGTCTTGGAAGACAGCCTTTTAGGTGGTTATTACTTCTGCCAGAAGGGTTTCGGAACTTCAAGCATTGTCAGTCAAACCACTGTATATGATTTTTCATAAGGATAGGGTATGCCCGTGTACTAATCCCTCTTTTCCTCCTAAGATAGCTTTGGATTCCAATATTAATCAGGTCATTACTCTCCCAGTCTTTTTCCCAAATTTCCAAAACAAGGGAGAATACAAATTGCACTTGTTGGACGTGCACAGACAGTTGCTTTTCTACTTGCACAGGACTAAAGCATTCCGTAAATCTGACCAACTATTTGTGTCCTATTCTAAACCCTTCTTGGAGAAATCAGTATCTAAGGTCAACATTGCTCGTTGGATTTCCCAGTGTATTTTGCTGGCATATTCTACTAAGGGATTAACTTTGCCAGGTCAAGTGAAGGCACATTCCACGAGGTCTATGGCTACTTCAGCTGCCTTCTGGTCTATAGTTTCATTGGATGATATTTGTTCTGCAGTCACCTGGGCTTCATCTCATACCTTTATCTTGCACTACAAGGTGGACATCATATTCAGGAACAGGACATCTTTTGGCTCTGCTGTGCTCCGGAATATCCTTCCATGAGGGCCTCCCAGGTGTTTAGTAGCTTGGGACTCTGTCCCACAGGTTGAAGACCAAATGAAGACAACCACTTCAGATAAAGAAGTTATGTACTCACCACAGCGTTTCATCTGAGTTGTTCTTCATTTGTCTTCAGCCAGCCCTTCATCCTCCCCCCTGCCTTGCATAGAATGCGTGGTGGTCTGACAAGCAGAGGATATAGTCATCACCAGGATGCCTATTACTCTCTCCTCCTAGTTATGGCTACTTCGGCATGGAACAAGGTTTTTGGGTGGGGGGCAATGCTAGGCTAGGCAGCAAACTCGATCTGAAGGGAGGAAGGAGACAGGTGCATTATGGGTAGGGGGAGCTTGGAGCTTGGAGCTTGGATCAAGATGCTGGGTATGCGGCCGTCTGATCGGTGAACCCACAGGTTGAAGACAAATGAAGGACAGCAACTCAGATGGGACATTATGGTGAGTACATAACTTCTTTTTATGTTAAAATGCAACTAGAACACCAAGGAAACCCACAAATGTTCTGGTCAGCAATCAGGAAAATCCCTCAGCCTGGTCAAATCACTACCCCCCTCCCCAAACACTTACAACACCATAGATGACATACCCACACGTTTTAACAAATTTTTCACCAATTCTATACTCAATGTAACAAGCACTAGCCACTCCTCCCCACTCATCCCTCTCCAACACAAAATGACAGTAACTTCTCTCTACAACCTATTCCTACTGCCACCATAAAAAATATCTAAAGAAACTCAAACCAACAACCCTAGCTGCAGACAACCTACCTGCAGACTGTCTCAAAATCGCTGCAGAAGCCATTGCATACCCTGTCTCCATCCTTATAAACCACTCTATCACTGAACAACAGGTCCCAACTATCTGGAAAATAGCCCATATCATTCCACTATGTAAAGGCGGCAGCTGTATAGAGCTTTCCAACTACCGTTCAATTGCTATCCTCTCTCCACTATCAAAAATTCAGCAAAAATGCATCCATACTAAATTCCTCCACTATCTCTTTACTAACATTCTACTATCCAAAACTCAACTTGGATTCCACCCACGCCATAGTAAAATCACTGCCCTTGTAAGCTTCACTAACTCTGTCAACCTTCTCAGAACTGAAGGTAATTTGGTCTCATCTGTCTTTCTGGACCTCTCAAAAGCATTTGACATGATGTCACACTCCAGACTGTTAAACACACTATCAGAATTTAAAACTAGCCACTCCACACTCACCTGGTTCCAGAACCATCTCACTGGGAGGCAACAAGCAGTGAAATGGGTAACACCCTCTCCCCACTGCTGTCAGTCAACTTAGGGGTCCCACAAGGATCCATTCTTGGCCCTTTTTCTCTTCACATTATTCACTAATACCCTACATACTGACACTAATGAAGCCATGTTAATACAATATGCCGACGGCTTACCTTAATTTGTGCAGCCCCAACATTCCATCATCTTCACGAAATAACACAGCAAGCATTCTCTAAAGTAGAAGTTTGGCTAACCAATGGCCAGTTAATACTCTATCCCAACAAAACAGAACTCATCCTGTTTCACCATACAAGATCCCCAGACCCCTCTTCACTATTCAAAATCACCTCAGCAAACAATACCATCATTACCCCAGTCTCCCACACCAAACTCCTGGGATTAGTAATAGACCAAAACATGAACTTTGATCTTCACATAAATGAACCAGTCAAAAAAGTCCACAAAAAATTGGCAGCTTGTACAGGAACAAACTTTTCCTCTCTGACAACTTCAAATTCTCCATTGCCAGAACCCACCTTCTCTCCACACTCCTACATGCGACTCCAGTCTTACTAACCTCAAGAAAATGTACATAAACAAACTAGATAGCTGCTATAATAAAATAGCAAAGTTTGCTACAGATCCCATCACTGTCACGCTCTCAAAGAACTCTCATAGCTAGAATTCCCCAACTGTACTTTGTGTTAATCTCATCTCTCATGTATATATTTTTGTTCATTAATCTATGTATAGAAATTGCTTTACTGTTCTCTGCTAGACTGTAAGTTTACTATACAGTTTATTATGTATGTACTTTTTCTTTGTTGCTCTACACATGTATTAGTAAAAATGTACTTTGCTGGAGCTTTTCTCCTCGGGCCCCAGCTGAAATGGACACTGTTGTCCAGTCAGACCATCCCGATAAATGTTAAATAAATAAAATAAATATATATATATATATAAATATATATATATATAAATATATATATATATATATGTATGTATATATATATATATATATATATATATATATATATATATATATATATATTTATATATATATTTATATATATATATATATATATATATATATATATTTATATACATATATATATATATATAGATATGTGTGTGTGTAGGGGAAGAGAGATGGAGGGTGCGAGAGTGGGTTTGTGTATTTATTTTATTTGTAACTTCTCTTAAAAGGGCATAGAACTAACTGTTTTGTGCGATGGTTTGCAGTTCCATGTTTTTATGTGAATGGTTTCTTAATATTGAAGAATGGCACTATGTGTATGTTTACTGTCTGTGGGGTGTTGTAGATGTCATTGATTTTATTTAATATAGCTATAGTTCAGTTTTTGTTAGGTTACTGCTACTGTATTTATTTTGAAGGAAGCTGTTTTTTATGTGTTATGGGCTGACTTACATTTAATGCACTTAAGCGAGTCTAGCTGTATTATGATTTGATTTGATATTCATTGAAGAGATGGGCTAGCTGTTTATTGCCTTCTGTGTTATTTGGATGTGGTTCATTTTCATTAGTGCATACATTTAGAGATAATTTCACAATACTTTATTTTTTTCTTGGCTGTTGCATCAGGTTTCCCCATTCATTTTAAGTATTAACCCCCCAAGCTCAGATATAAACTTTTTTGTAGTCCTTTGCTGTTCTTCGAAAGGATCAGTGTTGCAGTAATGACCCTTGTTTTGGACCTGTTCTCCTGTGTTTTCTATGTGGGGTTCAATAAGAAAAACCCCTAGCAGAAGAGAAAAAGCTCTGAAGGCTTGTATTGCCCCTATTGTGGCCACCACACCAGTTTCCAAATTGGTTTGATAACAGTGAGAGCACAGATAGCTGCAATCTTCTGTTTGTTAGTGGTGAGGTACTTGAGTTGGTTCTTATTTCAATTGCTGTAGGCCCTCCAGATCTGCTGAAATGAGCTTCCCCGTCCAGTCTGAGGCATTTGTAGTAATATTTTGGGTGTGAAGAGATGGCCTGAATGGGCCTCCTAGATTGTTTTTTACTTGGTGGCTTTTCCATTCTACTTCCTTTGACATACAAGGGAGCAGGGAAATGGTTTTCTCCGAGGTGTCACTGTAACATCCTTATGTGCATCCTTGTCAGTGGAACCTTGAGGATAGTGCATGCCATATACACCACAATCCTTAGGAATTCTCTTGCTGACACAAACTTTCCTAGCCATGTCTCTGAAGAACTGGATAAGGCAAATTGCTTTGTCCCGGGGAAAAAAAAAATCTGCTGGAGAAAATCCAGCAGTGTCTCCTGGAAGACTACTGTCTTTTGATGGATTCAGATTAGATTTGTGGGAATTTAGAACCCCAGACTTGGAAAGTGTTTAGAGTGAAGGTCAGATGTTCTTCGTGTTTTACTGTTGCAGTCATTACATTTGGGTTATCTGCTTGCAGGTAGCCATCAGCCGGCCTGGGTACCAGAGTCTTGGATTCCTGGGTCGGATGTTGTCTCTTCTTCCATGATGTCAGGTCGTCAGGGGTATAAAACCTGCAGCCGACACCATTACATCAGTCTTCCTTGCCGCACGGTGCCCGAAGCAGAAGCAGTTCGCAAGTGCCGGTTGGCCGACTCCTGAAATTTTCATTTTCTTTCATTTTTCGAGTTTCAGAACCGAAGACTTCCAAAAAGCTAAGTACCCCGTTGGGGATCCTTTTTCTTGCTCTTAACTGATGTCAGTAAAAGTTAACAATTGTCTTACCTGTGGAAAGCAAATACCTCATAAAGATTTTCATTTGTACTGCATTCCTTGCTTATGCCCAGACCACGACATCCCTCACTGTCGGTTTTGTGCCTTATTCAACCCCCGAACTGTTCGCCGTCTGTCTATTTTTGCAGTAAATTATTTTGGTACTCAGTATAACTATCCAGAAATGGCTTCGGTAAGTCATCTGACCTACTGATATTCTGAAAAAAACATAAGGATAAAGACAGAGACAGACCGCATAGGTCCAAAACTGCAGACGACGCTTCTGTTAAGCTAGTCGCCAGTTCTCCGGTACTCAGTGAGGCGTTTTCGCTGGCCTCTGCTGAGACCCATTTGGAGTCCAGTATGCCGCGAGATGCTTCTTCGACTATGGAACCTGCGGATGTCTCTACTTTGGATGGATCTGGAGCCGCTGTGCAGGCTTCTGAGGGTGTATTCAGGCCTGCAGGTTTGCATTTTAAACCGACGCCATCTTCTTCATCCAGGCCTAAAACTCGATCCACGCCTAGAACACTGACGTCCAAACCGCATGGTCAGGCCATTCTGCAATTATCATAACTTGTAACTACATCATCAAGCTCTGCTTCCAAACTGATGTCTCTTACTTTTAATTGTCTGTCCATGAGAATTGTGAGTCCCTACTAGGGAACACTAATAACCATTGTATATAATCACTTTGTTTTTATAATTGTTTGCTAACTTCTGTGTAATCTATGTAAGTTTGTCTACGTGGAGCTTTTCTCCCCGGGCCTCCGCTGAAAAAGGACATGTATCCAGTCGGACTATCCTGGTAAACAAATGTAAAATAAATAAATAAAATAAATATGCCGAAAAAAACAAATGCTTAGAATGGCTGAAGACCTTATTACTTTAATTAGGGGAAGCCAGCCTTCCCCCTCTAAGAGACCTAGAATACATTTACGCACACATATTTACAAACTAGACATATATATATATATATATATATATATATATATATATATATATATATATATATATATATATATATATATATATTTGGTCTCAGTCAAATGAATTTCAGTCAAATGAAATTTAGGTCATATGAAGTAGACCTATAAATATATATATATATATATATATATATATATATATATAAAGGGCATATACCTTTTACTTTAATGTGTCAGTGTTATGAGTTTCAGTCAAATGAGTTATATATATATATAGGTCTACTTCATATGACCTAAATTTCATTTGACTGAAATTCATTTGACTGAGACCAAAACACTGAAAGTTCAAAAGACTGAAAACTCATTTGACTGAAACTCATAACACTGACACATTAAAGTAAAAGGTATATGCCCTTTCCCCCACTATAGTGCGATCCTGGAGTTAGTATATGTAGTTGGGGGGGGGGGGCAAAGCCCCCCACATACTTTATACATTTTAAACCATACACATGGATATTTAAAACTGCAATGAATAACTCTTTGCAGAAATTCAATATTTACCTAAACTATGTGGGGGGCTTTGCCCCCCCCCCCAAATATATATTCTAACTCCAGGATCACACTGCAGTGCGGAAAAGGGCATTTACCTTTTACTTTAATGTTTCAGTGTTATGAGTTTCAGTCAAATGAGTTTTCAGTCTTTTGAACTTTCAGTGTTTTGGTCTCACTCAAATGAATTTCAGCCAATTGAAATTTAGGTCATATGATGCAGACCCATATATATATATATATATATATATATATATATATAGTACTTGAGTATTATCGCAACCAGATTTTTGTGGGTGCGAAATGCCCCTACTTGAAAAGGAATGACTGCATGAAACACTGTAAGGCGTAATTGACACTCCATTTTACATTTCAAAGAGTGTGGATTACCTGCAGGAGCAGAAAAAAATGTCAAAAATCCTAGGGGGTGTTTGGTGTGAATCACGCTTCGATTGTCATGGATGCTGCCTTTTTAATGAATGCAAGGTTTTGAGTCATCAGTTAAGACTCCTTCACAGAAGTAGAACACAGACACACAGGACATAACTTTTTGGTAAAGTCATAGTTTCTCACAAATTTGTACACATTCTTGAAAGCAAGCAGTGCAGTGTGAGATTGCCCTAACTAATGGTTTGAAAAAGTGAGGGTGGATTATGGTGACACTAGGTTATGGGTTTCTTTGTCAAGGAAGAAGTCGGCAGTGCTGATTTGGTTTGCTTTTGCGATAATGGCATGGTCGGTGGGGGGGGGGGGGATATACTGAATTGATTTCTGATGTCATTACTGCCGTACTGTTATGCGAGTCACAGGACAAAAATTACACAGCTGTGATTCCCACATGAAGGTAATGACTGACACTTCACAGCATTCGCTGGCCCAAAGAAGGAACATACAGCAGCCAGACTTGTAGGAAGCAACATGGTGCCAGTAAGCACCATGAAGAAACCACAACAGTGTGTTTTGCACTTTGTATTGATAGCAGTCCAGAAATCAACCTGTACTGTTAAAGAAAAAACAGTACTTTACAGTTTGACAACATAGGTTCATAGGTTCATAGGGTTCATACTAGGCTATCTGCCCTACGGCATTTATAAGCCTAGCCAGAGTTTGTGTGGCTTTCACCACCCCTTAGGATGAGAATACTATACCCATTAGTTTGCTGTGCCTCTGTCCAGCAGTGATACAGAGATGATTCCCGGGGTAAACCTACGATCTCCCATCCACTCGTCAAGATTTCTCTTGAACAGAGTCAGTGAGGGGCTCTGCCTCACATGGACTGGGATTCTGTTCCATAGTGTAGGGAGTCTCTGGGTGATGAATCTGTCCCTCCAGCACGTCCTATTTATATCCGTGTTGAGGTTTAAGTCTCTTGCTCTCGTGGCTCTGGTGGATTTGGATTTTTGAGGTGGAGCATGTCCATTAATTCGGGTTGGACATGGCCTTGTATGTCAGGCACAGATCACCTCTGAGCAGGCGGTATGCGACTGAATAGAGCTGGAGTTTCTTCAGTCGGGCATCGTATGACATATGTTTGAGCCCCTTTATCCTTTTGGTGAGGAACTTTTGGGGTCTTTCCAACTGCTGCAGGTGTCGGGTAAGGTACATTCGAATGGGGCGTTGTACTCAATCATTGGTCTGATAAGTGAAGAGTACAGGGTGCAATGACCTCTCCTGATCTGGATGTGAATCCCTTCATGATCAGGTGGGCAATGTAGAAGGTCTTCCTAACCACTTTGGCAATGTGAGTGTCAAAAGAGAGGTTACTGTCAACTTGGGTCCCCAGGTCCCTGATAACTTCTTCCGTGTTTAATGGATTACCACCTATGTGGTAATTAGGGGTTACCTTGTTTTTCCCAAAGGGTATGACTATACATTTTTTGGCATTTAGCTTAAGGCCATGGCTCTGGCACCAGTTATCCATTTCTATGAGACCTTTCTGGAGGATGTCTGTGTCTGATGGAGTGTTAATTATGGTGCCCAGTTTGCAGTCATCTGCAAATTTTGTCAGCCACAATCCCCCTATGTTTGCCTGCACTTCAGAAAAATAAATGCCGAACAAGAGGGGGCCCAGGACTGAGCCCTGTGGGACACCGCCTGTGACCGGCTTAGAGTCTGACATGGCACCAGCAACTCTAACCCTGTGTGTTCTGTCCTTGAGCCAGTTTGCAACCCATCTTGTGACATATGGGTTTACATCTAAGCTGGTGAGCTTTTCTATGATGCCCGAGTGGGGTATTGTGTCGAATGCTTTTGCTAGGTCAAGGTAGGCTGTGTGAACTGCCTTACCCTCATCAATGGCCTTAGTGACTGTTTGGAAAAAGTCGACCAAGTTCAAGAGGCAGGATCTGCCCTTGACAAAGCCAAATTGGGTAGGATCCAGTGTCTGTAGGTCCCCAATGTCTTTATTTATGAGTTCCATTATGATCCTCTCCATAGCTTTGCAGACAAGGCTCATCAAGCTTATGGGGCGGTAATTTCCAGGGTCCGTAGAAGCACCGCCTTTGTGGAGTGGGACCACAGTTGCCATACGCCATTCTTTGGGTACGTATCCTGTAGTAAGGCTAAGATTAAACAGCAGCCTTATGTGTGGGTTTAGTTCCTCATTGAGTTCGTGTAGCACACAGCCGGGGACACCGTCCGGTCCCATTGATGCTGTGTTTTTTGCTTTAGAGAGAGCAGCTCTCACCTGGGCATCTGAGATGTTTGGGAGGCTAGACTCTGGTGGGATAGATATTTCTCCTTTTGGGGGGGAGGGAGGGGAGAAATTTGCACTGAACCTGTCTGCCAGTATGTTGGCAATGTCTGTGGGTTCAGTGATTTTTTTATAATTTTGGACTAATTCTGAGCATATCTGGGAGTTTCCACCCAGGTTTCTAACATAGCTAAAGAAGGCTTTAACATTAAACATTTTTCCTGAGCGGGAACCATCCTGTACTGCCGCAAAAATCTGGTTGTGATAATACGCAAGTACTATATATATATATATATATATATATATATATATATATATATATATATATATATATATATATATATATATATATATATATATATATATATATATATGTATTTATAAAATGTGTATTGTGTGTGTGTGTGTGTATATATATATATATATATATATATATATATATATATATATATATATATATATATATATATATATAGTGTTTGGCTGTATTTTCATTAAAAAGAATGTATTAACAAGCAATTTTTCAGTTCAGGATAAAGTTTATTTATAGAAAAGAAAAAGAAAACATTGTTTTCTTGCCAAAATGGGGAGTAATTGATAAAACACAGTCACAAAGTCTGTTTTAGCAGGCGCTGTGATGAAATGTATGTCCACTCATGTTTTTTTTTTCAGTAGACAGGCTTAGTATTTTTTTTCAGAGTTGGCCAGAAATCAAGTAGTACTTAAGTGTCAGTTGTTCCTTTCAGCAGGCATTGCCCAACAGTCTGTATCATGCAGGCTGGCTAATGTCCCTTGGTTTCTGCTTTTGCAGCATAAACACTTCTGCTTTTAGGGATACCTTCCCAGCTCCCTGAAGATTTTGTTTCACACCCTCTTTTGCTTCCTAAAGGGATAGCCCTAGAAGCAGGTGTTCCCTGTCTGTTTGTATGCAGAATGGCCTGCCTACTTCAGACTGACACACCTTCTTTTGCAGTAACCAGTGCGTGTGTGTGCGTGTGTGTGTGTGTGTGTGTGTGTGCGTGTGTGTGCGTGTGTGTGTGTGTGTGTGTGCGTGCGTGTGTGTGTGTGTGTGTGTGTGTGTGTGTGTGTGTGTGTGTGTGTGTGTGTATATATATATATATATATATATATATATATATATATATATACACACACATACACATGTCCACACATACAGATACAGGTGTACATCACATGGGGTTTGGGGTTTCGGCATAATGGCTAGGCTTAAAGTGGCCCACAAGAGCAACTAGTCAAGTACTTACCTATGAAGCTGTGTATGCTAGTATTTTCAGTTTTGTGTTGACTAACTTACTTTGTTGTTTAAAATGGAACAATACATACAGTATTGCAGTATTGGGTAAGAATACAGTCATTTGTGTTGTCATTTTGAATCAAAGAACAAAGCGTGTTTTGTCTTGGGAGGAGTACAGTGTACGGTGGAGAGTGTACCTGATGTTAAACTGTAGGTTCATACAGCAGGTCATCAGGTAAGGCTAACTGGATTTTTTCCCATTGTTTTCATTAGTTGGACAAGACCCACCAGACAGCTTCCTGGACTTTCCTGAATGATGGAGTGAGTCATTGCCTTCTCAGGCTGCTGGTTCTGGTATTGTACAAATGTCTTTTCTGTTGCTCCCCATTTAAATATGTAATATTACTGCTAGTGGATTGAGTTTTCCATGTACTGTAATAATTTCCTGCATTGTAGGTGGAAAGCAAGACCAGCCTTCATTTTTTACAGCTAGTGTTTTGTATGGCATCTAGTAAAAAAAAAGAGTGAGGCATTGTTACAGAACAAAAATTCATTGTAAGTGAGGGTAGTCGCACAAAATTATTTGAAAAGTATCTGCAGTAAAATGCATGCTGATTTTTACAGTAGGCAGTCTACATCTGAATACAATTCAAACCAGCAAGTACAACATAATGAGTCATGGCCCACATGTTTCTTAAAATAAAACATGTGACATCATCCTGTCTTTCTTGGTAAGTGTTTTCTTCCTTAGATGTCGTTTTTTCAGGTCTCCATGTTTCCAAAGTTGTCTTGCAATATCAAATTTGTGACACTGATGCACTTGGTGATTTCCTGACTCTCCATCTGCTATCCAGTAACATCACTCTGAAATCAGATGATAGAACATAATATTAATGATACCTAATAGCTTTTGTGAATTATTCAATCATCAGGCACATATGTCATTATTGTGGTGCACAGTATTTGTTGAGATGGAGCCAAGACATGTAGTCCTTATGAAGCACAGATGTAAACAGGCAGTGATTGTCTCCAGTTATTGCTAGAAGGTTCTGGTATGTTTCCAGTAAAGTAGGAGTCTAATATTGCCATATCTGGTTGGGTTGTATGTAGACAGACTAGGAAAGTTGCAGTGTCTGTAATACCATAAAATTTCATTTACGTCTCTTGGCTTGTGGCTATTGAAGGTTGTGTTGAAATGTGTACGTTTAAACAGCAAACAATAACTGTTGTACATATTTATATTTAAAAGTGTGCGTGAGTGTGTGTACATACGCACACACACATATATACATAAATATGTACATAGATCTCTCAGTCGAACTGTATGTTAACTGACTGAAATGCACACTGTATTTCTGATTCATCTAACAATTTCCATTGAAAGGCTTTTAAACTGAGATTGCTGAATACTTTTCCCCATTATTGTGCAGTCTCCGAGTCTTACGCACATCGGTATGGGGATGCGTGGGGACTTGCCCCTTTACAAAAACACTTATATGTAAATGTTATATTAATTCTAAATTGCAGTTGAGCAATTTGATCAGCTTGCTGTTGATTAATTTGTGATCAGTGGAACAGCTTTTGATGAAAGTTCTTCTAGTCACTTGCCGTGGCCCGTGTAACATATGTAAAAGGCAGGAGTGCCATGTTTTCAGAACTTTTTAGCACAGGCAACTGAAATCCTGGCAAAACGTTTGCACCTAATAAAGTTTCTGAAGTGGAACTGAAAAAATGTACAGATTACTTATCTGTTTTACAGTCTCTTTTGCCAAATGTCCAAAAGTCCCCAGAAAATAAGGACTAATGGTAACTTTTGAGTAAAAATCCAGTAGTTTCATTCTTCTTCAGCAAAATACAAGAGTTGTTTCCACAGTACACTCATGCTTTCATTTAGAATTTCTTCTCAAGTTCCACAAGATTGCAAGTATCTCAATGAGTGCTCCACAAACATTACTTTTTACTGCAAGTACACCATACAGCATCCTTATTCACTGTATATAGTCCCCCTGCATGAGAGGCAAGCTTCTCTGAATCTGTAACATTAGAATCCCCTTTGTTTGTACAGCAT
>NC_056737.1:743133363-743220863 GCF_019279795.1 Protopterus annectens | reverse complement strand
GTGTTTTATGGCCATTGGTGAATGTGTTTCAGTACTAAGGCCATTTTAGTGCAATTCCTGTTATTGCCTCGTGTAGCCAGAGCTGTGACTAATTCATGGCTGTTATTTCCTTTTATTAAAAGCTTCTTTTGAAAGGAAAACATGCAGCATTTTTAAACAATTTCTTCTTTTAAATTGCGATCTTGGCACCATTTTGTTAAAATTTTCTGACAGGAATTTTTGTAAAGTTTATATTTAATTCCTTGTCCAAGACTATTTAGACTGTTTCTGTTCATGTGGGGCTAAATATTTAAATCTTAAGACTGGAGGTCTTTGTGACATGTATCAAATGCTTTATGCTAGACTACTGAAAGACTTCAGATTGCTATTCAGAGGGAAAATAGTGAAATTTGTCCATTTTGCACTGGGTTGATTGTGCAACCAGCATTTGGTATTGATCTGTCTAGATTTTTGTCCCCTGACTTGATGGACTTAGAGACTGGCCCCTCCATTTATCTTTTTTTGCACCTAATAAACATAAATAAATAAGTCAAGATATATGCCACAGCCTATGGCATGTGATTCTACAATAGCCTCAGCCTTGGGTAGGCTATCAGGTCACTTGCTTTCTGTTACCTTCAGGTCCCCTGGTCTGTAGTTAGTACTACAACTGTGTGTGACACTAGGGTCAGACACATCCTCCTTGGCTATACCATTGCCTGTGTTAGGTATGGGAGGACTAAACCTTTAAGGTGCAGGGGAAGTCAGGGGTGCAGAATCAGTTGCCAATGTTAATATCCCCCCCCCCTCGGGATTTTCCCACTTGAGTAGTACATGCGAAGAAGGAACACAAGACCAGACATGTGGTAGGGCAGCACTTTCTGATTGTTTTCCCACCACAGATGGTGGCTATGACTAGATCCATTGTTCAGGCAGTTGATTACAGGATGTGCACCTGGGTTATGAGTAAAACCAGCACTTCCACCTCTGGTCAGTCATCTAAGGATCCTGATTTTGAAGGGGATCTAGTGTCTGAAGTTTTTTACCTGTCAGAGTCTGGTCCATATGATGAAGAAATGGGTTCAGGAACCCAAAAAGATGCTTTGTTTTACCCAAATGCTAGCTAGATTTAGGGATAACTTTTTTGTGAAGAATCGTTGGCTGCCGCCAAGATCAGCAGGTCGAGGTTCCAGATGTGGAGACCTTTCCTTCATTGATCCCAGCACTAGAGGATGTCTTTAAGAAAGCATGCAGTTGTCCTCTGCTAAAGCTCTGCCAAAGACGTGTTTTAAGAAATTTAGGGTGTGCCTTGCCATGCCTGGCCTCCAAGCCTCCTTGTGTGCTGACCCTGCATCAATGTCCCCATCACATTCTTCTAATAAAGGGACTTTGTCTTTTTCAAAACTTGTTCCTTCAGATAAACTAGGTAAATGGCTAGAATCTCACTGAAGGAAACTGACTCAGTCCAGCCTTTTAAAGTGTTTAACTACCAATGTTTTATGTAGAACTTTGTGTTGAGATGTATGCGTAACTTAGATGTTTGCTGCATCATTACCTGCTGAGTGAAAGGGCTATGTCAAAAATATTTTAGTGTTTTTCAGGTGTCTAAACATGCTTTAAAGAGTGTCTTAGAGAGGGCTGATAATACTGCTAGAAATGCAGTGTTGTCAGTAGTGATCAGGAGGTATACTTGGTTGCACAGCCCAAACATTTCTGATGAGTTAAACAAGATTTTGAATGTTCCACTTGAGAATGATTGTGTTTTGTACAAAAGCTAATCAGATCCTTAAACACTGGGATGAAAGAGGTAAATTCACGCAGGGAGTGTCAAAAATGTTTCATATTCCCAAATTTCCCATCCCTTTAAGCAAAATTATTTTCACCAGCCTTCCAAACCGAACATAAGGCAATAAAAGGAAACAGCAGGAGGAGAACCCTGTCAAGCCTAACAAGAGGGGTTCTTGTCCCAAAAAGGGATAATCCTCCTTCCAACTTCTGATTATGCTAAAGTGTGACACCCATCTTTCTCAAGCCCCCTTGTCGGGTGCCACATCCCTAAAGTTATCTGTCAACAAGGCAGCCTAGCTGTCAGTGTTTTCCAACAAGTGGGTATTCAGCATTGTTGGCAGGGGTAGTAGATTGCAGTGGAAAGAACATCCACCTCCATTCAAAGGGGTTCCCCCTCATCCGTTGGAACAGGTTAAGTTATTCCTTCCTATTCTCCAAGAAATGCTGGACTCTGATCATAGAACCGGTTCTTCATTCAGAAAGAAAGATAGGTTTATATTCCAGAATATTTTGTTAGTCCCCAAAGTAGAGCTGTTGTTGAGACTGGCTTTGGGTCTTTCCTTTCTGAGTACGATTGTCAAGGTTCCCAAGTTCAAGATGCTCAGCTTGCAGACAGTGCTTCCCCTTTTGCCGGATTACTGCTTTATAGTGACCCTGGACTTGAAGGATGCATGTCCTCATATCTCCTTTGTTTATCACTTCAGGAGATTTTTGATATTTGTTGGCTCAGTTTTCAGTGTAGCCCTTTGGGCTGTCCATTACACCTCAAGTGTTTACCAAATACCTTGCCCCAGTAGTGGCCCACTGTTGCACTGTGGGCATTCACACTTTTCCTTACTTGGATGACTGACCTGTGCACAGTCTGCATCTGGGTGTTTGGATCCACTAGAGAAGATTTCAGCCTTACTCTTTCAGCTAGCTTTCAAGTTGACCCTCCAGAAATCATGTCTGATACTAGACTATTCTTTCTGGGCTACTTAATCAACTTCCACAAGAGTCTAACCTTTCTTCTATAAGACAAGATACTGTCTTACCAGATGGTGTTTCTGAAATTCTCCAAGAAGAATGTCACTCCAGCAGAAAAGTTCCTAAAAATTCTTGGACTGATGGCATCCATGGTTCTCATGATATCAGTAGCTCATCTTCATATGTGAAAGATTCAATGGCATGTCCGAGATTATTGGTCCCAGTACCTTCATTCCCTGGAATCCCAGTTGGTGGAGCTGCCCTTCATCAGACAAGAGTTACTGGGGTGGAGAGATTATCAATCCAGGGCTTCCTTTCTCCTCTCCTCTACCAGTGCAGTCTGTCCAGACAGATTTGTCCGCCTTTGTTTGGGGAGCTGTGCAATGGGAATGCAAGTGCAAGCCACTTGAGGGCCCAAGGACACACAAGCATTTCAGCATCAAGGAGATGCTGGCAGTAATTCTTGCTTGAAAGTCCTCCTCTTCTGGTGGTTATGGACATCACCATAGTGATGTGGTGCCTCAACAAACAAGGGGGGTACAAAATCATACCCTCTGTGTCAGTTGACATGATGGCTTGGGAGCTGATTTTACAGGCTTTCTATTGAAATGTCTGCACTCAAAATGTTGAGTGCTGAAAATCGAAAAAAAAAACAGGAGAAGAGCTTATCTTGAAAATCACTCTTCTCCTTAAAGCTTATTTTTTGCGGGGGGCAAGCCTTCCACACCCCTGAACTTGTATATTCCAATGCCGAGATCACTGTACCTCAGAGAAAAGGGAAGTTTCCAAGAAATAGCATCTTGGACTTAGTATAAGCAAGTCCATTTTTTTGGCCACTCATTCTACTTATCTCTGGGCTCTGTGTAGTGGGTTCTGACATTTCAAATGTTTATTGACTTTACAGCATTCTCTGACACTTCAGGTGTCATACATCCCATCAGAGCAGAATATTCTGGCAAACTGACTAAGCATATCCTGGGCAAACCCACGAGTGGTAGCTCTCTGCCACAGATGTGGGGAATTCCTCAAATAATTCTGTCTGCCTCTTTTCAAAACAGACTGTTGGATAAATTCTGTGTGAGACATCCTTGCAGTTTGGAGGACAGACGCAGTCTAATTTCTTTGAACGTGAATGTTCCTTTTTTCTTTTCCACCCTTTCCACTGATTCACAAGGTGCTTTGGAAGATTCAGAAAGAAATGTCAAAGGTTATTGTTGTGACCCTCACCCCCCACCCCACTGGCTGAGACCATCTTGGTTTTCTTTTTTAATGGTTGACCAAGGGCAATTATCACAGATTTCCTCACAGTCTGGATCTACTTACATTCTCCGGGGCAACTGGTGCACCCAATTTGGAAAAACTTCAACTGACAGCCTGATTTATTAAATTTTGACTTTGTTTAAGCACTTGTTTCATGAGGATGTTCAGCAGGTGTTAAAGGAGACCAAAAAAACCTTCTAGAAAATCTGTTTTTTTTAATAAATGGATGAGGTTTTCTAAGTAGTGCCTAAATGAAACAGAGGGCCCATTGAGGTTGATATCCATCTGGCCTTGAAATACTTGTGTGAGCTACTTCAGGATGGCTTATCATTGTGTCCATTAAGGTGCATATAGCAGCCTTCTCTCCTTGTCTGCCTATGGATGCCCCTCTTTTTTGTTCTCTTTTGGTAAAGCAGTTCATGAAAGAAGTTTTGTAATGAGACCTCTTTGCAGGCTAAACTCCTCTTTTTGTGGGATCTCAACTATGTTCTTGAAAAATTGACCTTACCACCATTTGATCCAGCAGCACAACCTCAAGTTCTTAACTTGGAAAACTATTTTGCATATTGCTCTGGCATCTGCAAGGCGAATTTCTGAGCAGCAGTCTCTCATGCTGGGGCAACCTTACCTGATTTTCCACAGGGATATTGTGTTACACAGTAGTCCTCCTTTCTTGCTGAAAGTGGTCAGAGAATTCACTCTCAATGAGTTTATTAGTCTTCCTACATTCTTTCCAAAACCTAGGAATAGGGGAGAGAGGATACTTCATACCTTGGATGTGCAATGGCAACTCAGGTACTACTTTGACAGAACAAAACCCTTCAGGAAGGGCAGTAGGCTTTATTTCCTTCTTAGGACAAAGAAAGGTCAATCTGTCTCTTAACAAACCATTGCATGTTGGATCTCCTCTGGTATTGTTTTGTTATACCCACTATGGCAACGTGAAGCCACATTCCACCAGGACCTTTTCCTCTTCAGTGGCATATTGGAAAAAAAGGAGTGGACACTACAGGTAGAGAAACAGCAACTTGGTCCTCTGCCCATACCTTTACAAAGCACTGCAAACAGGGATGCCTTTTCTAAATCCAGAGCAGGATTTGCAAGGACCATTCTCTAATGGGCTTCTGGATCGTTACCCTTCCTCCTCCCAGGTTGGGTAAGCTTTTGGAATGTACCCATATGCCAGTAAGACAGTGTATTTTTTGGACGTAGTAGAGTTGCTTAAGTGCTACTTGCCTGTAACATTAGACGTTTATAGAACACACTGCCTTACTGGCAGCATCCTCCCACCATCCACCTTTTGTTGGATGTGTATAGTCTGTTGTTGGAGTTGCCACTTAGTTTTGTGCAGCAGCCTTTGTGTGTGTGTGATGGTTTTTTTTTTTTTTTTGAAAAGTAGGTGTTTGCAAAGCTTGTGTTTTCATGTGCTCTTCCTGCTGGATTCTAGAAAACTGAAGGGTCCTGTCTGTGGGTTTGACAGGTAGTCCTGGTCCTGCCAGGTGATTGCTCCATTACACCCACAGACAGGCAGTGGGAGAAACTCTGAGCTTTGATAGACTGCCAGAGGGAAGGTATCAAGCATTGCTACCCATATGCTAGTCTGGTAGTGTGTTCTACGAACATCTACTGTTACAAGTTAAGTAGGACTTGCGCAAGTGTAGTATATATATATATATATATATATATATATAATGTGTGTGTGTGTGTGTGTGTGTGTGTGTGATTTTGAAAATAATACTTAACAGTAGTAAGCTGGAGTTACTTCTTTGGGGAGGGATTATTGAATGGTGATAAAAGTGAAAATAATGGGCCTATCTGTTAAAAAACATACCTTTTTATAGACAATATCATATGTATTACTACATAGGGCAGGTATGAACAGAATGAAGAATGGCGTACAGTTAACACTGTTTTGCAGAGCTTTGAAATCTTAAATTAAAATGATAGAACACAGCACAAAAGTGCCAAAATAAAATACATGCATTCTGATTTTATCATAATGCCTAAATGCAGATCCAGAAAGTGTCCTTGTGACCATCTGGTTACTATACCAGGCATGCTGTGACATTGTCATTAATGTCTTTGGGAGAAAGACTCTCAGTGTCAGTGGTGCAACAGGTAACACACTCACCTTTGGTGCAGATAGCTGTGGGTTTTATTCCCCCACCAGATAGATAAGTTGCTAACACTGCATTGTAGAATAAGGGGGGTAATGGATTCTGGAGTGTGTTGTCCTTTGGCTGAGATGTTAAACTGAGGTTGCACCTGCTTGAGGTGGTGGTAGCTAGGGTGGATGTAAAAAATCCCACAGCACCATCAAAAGAGAGTAGAGGATGTTTGCGATGCCCTGTGCAAATTTCCTGTAAGAGTACAAATACCACCTTGGGTCTCACCAGGAAAGAGGCTACTAGCTTAGTGAGATTAACCTGGTCAACAAAGGATAGACAGACATTATCTATCTCTATCTATCTATCTATCTATCTATCTATCTATCTATCTATCTATCTATCTGTCTCAGTATGTCTAAGTATCTATGCCTACTGTATCAATGGTTCATAGGAGGTTACTAATCTAATGGCCCTAATGCCCTTACAAGCCTAGCCATATTTATGCCAAGTTGCCCCAGTTTACGGTGGTTAGGTGAGTGAAGTTCACAGAGATAAGGTTCTGTGGTAGTTAATACCAACTTCATCTGTCCAGGAGAGACATGGGTGCCACCCCAGGAGTGAATTTGCAGTCACCTATTCATTGATCTAGGTTGCGTTTGAAGAGGGTCAGGGAAGGGCTCTGTTTCACGTGAACTGGAAGCTTGTTCCATAGAAGTGGCAGTCTCTGGGAGATGTATCTATCTCTCCAGTATGACCTTTTCATGTCAGAGGCTAGGTTATGATCCCTGGAGGAGGACCCTCCTGCAGTGTGATTTACGAATGTGTAGTATTTCCATCAGGGCCTGGTCAGAGACTGCCATGTAAGCCAGGCACAGGTCACCCCTTACCCTATAGGAGACAGAATACAGTGACGGGGCTTTTCAGTCTTTCCACGTACAACTTACTTTCTGTACCCTGTAATTTCTTGGTGAGAAACATCTGTGGTATCCCCAATAGTTGCAGGTGTCTGTTGAGGTACATGCAAAAGGGAGCATTTGGTCTGATGAGCGTAGAGTGTAATGGAGTTAAAACATCCTTCGATATAGATGTGATGCCTTTACTTATAAGATGTGCCACATAGAAGGATGTCCTTACTACTGTGGATACGTGGTGGTCAACATTTAGATTGCTATCAACCTGAATACCCAGATCATGTACCACTGGGTCTGCAATTAGGGGGGGTGCTGTTTATAATGTGATTATCAGGGATGTCAGCTTTCCCAAAGTGAATAATCATGCATTTTTTGCATTTAGCTTTAATCCATGGCTTTGGCACCAATCATTTGTCTGCGTTAACACTGTCTTCAGTATATTAACATCATTGGGAACTCCGTGATTGCTCCCAATTTGCAGTCATCAGAGAACTTGCCATAGGCCATCCACATTTGCCTGGACATCTGAGAAACTAATTCTGAACAGTAAAGGGCTTAGTACTGAACTCTGTGGTATGCCACTGGTGACTGGTCTTTTGCTAGAGGTGAAGGCACCCACTTCATAGGTTCATAGGTTTATACTAGGCTATCTGCCCGAGGGCATTTACAAGCCTAGCCCATAGTTTTGTGGCTTACGCCACCCCTTTAGTATGGGGAACTATACCCATTATTTTGCTGTGCCTCTGTCGAGCAGTGACACTGAGGTAATCCCTGGGGTATATCTGCGATCTCCCATCCATTGGTCAAGATTTCTCTTGAACAAGGCCAGCGAGGTGCTCTGCCTCACATATACCGGGATTTTGTTCCACAGCATAGGAGTCTTTGGGTGATGAATCTATCCCTCCAGCACGTCCTATTAATAGCCGTGTCGAGGTTTAAGTCTCCCGCCCTTGTGGCTCTGACGGATCTAGATTTATTGAGGTGAAGCATATTCATCAAATCTGGGTTTGACATGGCCTTGTATGTCAGGCACAGGTCACCTCTGAGCAAGCGGTAAGCGACTGAATAGAGCTGAAGTTCTTTCAGTCGGGCAGCATAGGACAGATTTTTGGGACCCTTTATCCTTTTGGTGAGGAACTTTTGTGGCCTTTCCAGCTGCTGCAAGTGTCGGGTCAGATACATTCCGAATGGGGCATTGTACTCAATCATTGGTCTGATGAGTGATGAGTACAGGGAAACTATGACCTCCCTTGATCTAGATGTGAATCCCTTCATGATAAGGTGGGCAATGTAGAAGGTCTTCCTAACTACTTTAGCTACATGGGTGTCGAATGACAGGCTACTGTCAACCTGGGTCCCCAGGTCCCTAATAACTTCTTCTGTGCTCAGTGGATTGCCACCTATATGGTAGCTAGGGGTAACCTTGTTTTTCCCGAAGGGTATGACTATGCATTTTTTGGCATTTAACTTTAGGCCATGGCTCTGGCACCAGTTATCCGCTTCTGTGAGACCTTTCTGAAGGATATCTGTGTCAGATGTGTTTTCGACCACGGCGCCCAGTTTGCAGTCATCTGCAAACTTTGTCAGCCATAACCCTCCTGTGTTTGCTTGTACTTCGGAGAAGTAGATGCCAAACAAGAGTGGGCCCAGGACTGAGCCCTGTGGGACACCACTTGTGACAGGCTTAGAGCCTGACATGGCGCCAGCAACTCTGACCCTGTGGGTTCTGTCGCTCAGCCAGTTTGCAACCCATCTTGTGATGTATGGGTTAACATTTAAGCTGATGAGTTTTTCAATGATACCCAAGTGGGGTATTGTATCAAAAGCTTTCGCCAGATCGAGGTATGCTGTATGGACTGCCTTTCCCTCATCAATGGCTTTGGTAACTGTTTCAAAAAAGTCAACCAAGTTTAAAAGGCATGATCTGCCTTTGACAAAGCCAAGCAGGGTTGGATCCAAAGTCTGCAAATTCCCTATGTCTTTGTTTATGAGATCCATTATGATCCTCTCCATGGCTTTGCAGATAAGGCTTGTCAAGCTAATGGGCCGGTAATTTCCAGGGTCGGTGGAGGCACCGCCTTTATGAAGTGGGACCACTGTCGCAGTGCCACTCCCTGGGTACGTATCCAGAGGTGAGACTATGATTAAACAGTTGTCCTAGCTGTGGGTTTAATTCCTCGTTGAGTTCGTGGAGCACACAGCCGGGGACACCATCAGGTCCCATGGATGCTGTGTTTTTTGCTTTGGAGAGAGCAGTTCTCACTTGGGCGTTAGAGATGTTTGGGGGGCTACAATCGTTTGGTATAGATATCTCACCTTTTGGGGCGGGCGGGAGTTTGCACTGAACCTGTCAGCCAGTATGTTGGCAATGTCTGTAGGATCAGTAATCTTCACATCATTTTGAACTAGTTCTGAGCATATCTGGGAGTTTCCTCCCAGGTTTCTAACATAGCTGAAAAAGGCCTTATGATTGTCTTTTGAGTCTTTAGCTATTTTTCTCTCAAAGTTTGCTTTGGATGATTTTATGAGAGCTCTTAGTTTTTTACTTGTAGTGATCAAAGGTGTCTTACCTTTTAAGGATTTTGCTCTATCTTGTAGTAGCTTCCTCCTTTTGTTGTAGTGTTTGTTTATGGCTGGGGTCCACCAGACTGGACGCTTGCCTTTGGTACAAAGAGTCTTTGTTTTGCTTGGGATTGCCTTATCCATGCAGTCCTGTAGGTGCTGGTAGAAGGCATTTGTAAGTGATTCAGCGGCTTGGGTACTGTTTTCCTCCGGCTCGGGGGCCTTAAAGGAGACCACACTAGTCTTTAGAAGTGTGAAGTCGGCTTTGAGAAGTTCTTTACTGTGGTCTTTTTTATTTCAGGTGGGGGTGGGATGAGGACCTCCAGCGAGATTAGTTTGTGATCTGATCTCACCAGTGAGGGGTATACTTCCGGTGTTGAACATTGTGCTCCCATGTTCGTGATGATGAGATCAAGTATGTTTTCTCCTCTTGTGGGGATGGTGACCAGTTGTTACATGGCATTTGAGTTTATGAATTCCAGGAACTTTTGGGCTAGGGTATTTGGGCTTGAGTAGTGTTCCCAGTCTATATTAGGGTAATGGAAGTCACCTAGTATGATGGTGTTTGGAGATACATTTATCCCCTCCAGTGTTTTCAGGAAAGCCATGTGAGGTTCCTGAGTTTGTGAGGGTGGCCTGTAACATGCTACAATTTGCAGAGCAGTCTTGCCTATGGTTAATTGCACCTGGATCGTCTCCGATGCATCGTGCGTTGCCACCAATCTTGAGGTGTGGGTGTCCTTGATGAATATGGATACCCCCCCTCCTTTCTTGGTATTGTCCGGATTTTGGGGCCGGAACGCATGGTATGAGGTAAAACCTGATAGTGCTGGGGTGCTCTCAGGAGCCTTGAACCAGGTTTCTGTCACAGCACAGACATCGATGTTCTCCATACTGAGAAGGGCCTTGAGTGCGTGCATTTTGAGATTGAGACTTCTGGCATTGAGCAGCATTACCCTTAGCTTTTTTCCATTTTTGTGTTCTAGGGTGGTAGGTTTAGAATTTGAGCCTTGCCTAAAAAAGGCACTATGGGGTGGCAAGAGCCTTTGCCAATATCCGGAATCCCAGGGGTGACAGGTGCAAGCCGTCCCTTGCGAAGCAGCGTGGCTTGTCCAGCATGTCATCCCAGGCAGACAGACAGACATTGGATCCCCTTTGAATGACACCAGAGTTTAAGCCAATTGTTAAAGCTGATCATCTTATCTCTGTATTGTGGCATCATTCTTGGTGAAGGTAGGATACTGCTCAAGGTCAGGGTCATACCTGCCTGGGCTACATAATCAGAGAGCTCCTCAATGTCTCTTTTCATGTAGTCCAAGGAGGTACGTCTCAGGTCGTTTACACCAGCGTGGACAATGACGGAGTCATATTTGTACCTGCTGTTGAGAGACCTGAGTGCTTGCTTTATGTGGCGGATTCTAGCGCCCGACAGGCAACTTACTGTGACCCTCTCCTTACTCAGTCTGGTGAGCGGGACGTCAGTGTGTCTGACTATGGAGTCACCAATGACTAGTGTGTCTGGCATTGTGTGTGGCCTTAAGGGCTGTGACTGTCTGACACTCTGACTGTGAGGTCTATGTGTTGCAGGTGGTGTGTTCTGAGGTGGTAGTTGTTTGGGTGTCTGCTTTGGTGGCCTCTGCTGTTTTGGTAGATTTTTGCTCAGAGCCTCCGAGTATGTCTTTGTGTGTTTATGTGTATGATTTGAGGTTGTGATGGTACTATGTGAGACTGGGTCTATAGTGTGTGTGGTAACCTTCTCCTTCTGTCTGGTCTTGCCAGTCCTATGTTGAGAGAGCTCAGCCTCCAGTTTGGCCGTATAGTTGCATCTCTCGCATGTATTTGTGTTTTGTGGGAGGAGGAGAGGGTTGTCTGTGTACATGAGGCAATTGTAACATTGCCTCAATATTCCCAGGTTCACCAGCTGAGCAGGAGAGGACACTAGCAACTGATCCCTCGACATGCTAGAAGGAATAGACAAAAAAACTTTAAAAGAGATTCCGGGGGATGTGGGTGTCCGAGAAATGGGGTTCGCCTTTTTGGGGTACTATCTATAACAAGAGTGCCGTATCAAGGTGATAAGTACTATAGGAGCAAGTGCTAGGTTTAACAGATAAAGAATAGTCTTCTCGGAGTCAGGTAGAGATGATCTTTTTAGTTACAGGATATGCTGATTAGATCAGTAGTACAGTTCGAGGAAGGTAGTTTTAAGGGAAAATTTGAAGAGTGGACTTTAGGTAGCCCTAATAATTTAAATCTGCTTAACCGGCGCTGCCCTAGTGTGCAACGGTAGCAGCTCCGCGCTAAATCACGCAAACGCGCGTTTAGCGTGTTTTATATCAGGGGGCTGAAAGAAGCTAGGAACTGGCCCAAAACGACCAATAGACTACAAGTTACTGGCTGAAACCTCACAAAACTGGACCAACAGGCAGCTCAATGCTTCCCACTCCCACTGGTAAGCAAGGGAACTTCCTCTCTTCCAAATTAGGCAGAGAATCAGTAACAGGAACTGCAAACAAAGTCCAGGGATCAGCAAGCTCTGAAACTGGACTACTCTAGCTCAGTAAGGCGGGAAAACAAGAGATTTTTTTTTTTTTTTTCAGAAAACAAGCAGTATGTGTCCTGTCGATGAGCCAGTTGGCTATCCATCTGGTACTGCAGGTGTTAATCTCCAATTGGGAGAGTTTCTATTATTTCTGAGTGGAGGATTGCATCAGGTGCCTTGGCTAGGTCAAGATAGGCGCTATGCACTGTCTTTCCCTTGTCCAGGGCCTTTGTGACTTTCTTAAAGAGTTCACCCATGTTTAACAGGCATGATCTACCTTCAACTAATCCAAACTGGGTTGGGTCCAGAGTTTGGAGATTACCTCTGTCCTTGTTGACAAGGTCTATAATTATTCTTTCCTTGGCCATGCAAATGAAGCTAGTCAATCTTATGAGCCTAAAATTCCCAGGGTCAGTTGATGGTCCTCCTTTGTGCAGAGGGATTACTGTTGCTGTCCTCCATTCTACTAGAACATAGCCAGTTCGCAGGCTTTGGTTAAGCAGGGATCCAAGTGGGTCTGCTAGGTCATGCTTTAAGTTGTTTAAAAGGTAACTTGGGATATAATCTGGTCCCATTGATGCCATGTTTTTGGCCTTGCAGAGCACCAAGATGACCTGCTGTCTTGAGGTAATAGGCTGAGGAATGGTGGTAGGCATACTTTGGGGGATGACTTGAGGGGAGAGGGGGTTAAAGTTTGCTCCAAATCTGTCAGCTAGCAGGTTGGCTGTTACCTACGGCTGAGGATGGGTGGAACCATCAACAACCAGTTCAGCGCATAGCTGGATATTCTCTTTTAGATTTCGGGCATGTTTAAAGAATGCCTTGTGATTATCTTTAGTTAGGGATGCTATTTTTATTTTGTAATTAGCTTTGGAAGGCTTCACAAGATCTCTAATTTGTTTGTTTAAGCTAGAAGAGGGATTTCTTCCTCTGCAGAGCCAGTTCTCTCTTGTTCTTGGATACAAATTCCTTTCTCTTTTTGCATAGTCTGTTTATACTAGGAGCTCACCATGGAGGCTTCTATTTTCAGCAAGACCTGTTTTTATTTTGGTCAGGTATAGACGATTCTGTACAACTGCTTAAGTGGTTATAAAGGGCATTGGTGTATACCTCTGCTTAGGAGTCCCAAGTTATCGGTATTTGAGGAGGCTTTGAAACATCTTATACCATCACTTAGTAGGCGGTAATTCATCTCTGAAAAATTCTTAAGCATTTTTGAGCTTGATGAGGTTTCTGGTCTTATAATTACATTGAATGAGACTGATTTATGGTCCATTCTTACCAGGGAGGACATCTCATAAGGTGAGGGGGGGGGGTGCAGTGCTCTCCCATGTTAATGAGCATATGTTCAGGACATTTAAATCTCTTGTGGGTGTGCTAACTAGCTGTTCCAGAACATTTGCCTTGACAAAGTCCAAGAACGTCTGAACCAGCATGTTTGTGGTCGTCCATGTTTCACAGTCGATGGTAGGATAACTAAAATCAGCCATGAGTAAAGTGTTTGGCTGTATGGCAAGTGACTCCAGTAAGTCCAGATATGGGGTATATTTTTCCTGTTTCATGGCGGGGGACCTATAGTTAGCTATGTGATGTCCTATATGAACTATGCTGTATACTATCATCAAGCACACACTCCTGCCTACCTCATGGCAGCATGACAACGGATAATAAATTACAAAAAAGTCAGGTTTTAAAGCAAAATACAGTCAGTAATGGGAAGGAAAACGGGAAAGAGGATCATATAATTATAGTGCAGAAAGAAAGCTTAGGTGCTGTAAATGTTTGTAGTTTTACACACTGAGAAACACAATTGCGCGTATGCACACACACACACACACACACACACACACACACACACACACACTGCACCGTACCGCACCACAACCCGCTTTTCTTGCAGTGCCACTGTTTGTCCTGGCTTACTCCTCCCTACTAAGCTTTTTCTTTTAACTGACTGCACTCAGGCTCACTCCACTCCCCTAGTCTGTCCCCAAATGCCACCCACCCCCACATTTATAGCTAACCACAAAACACACACCCACACCAATCATCCAGTCACTGCAGACATACAACTACCTATTGATTAGTTCTTCACTTTACTTTAAACCCCACACCAGACTAACCACCACCCCATCTAAAGCAGGCATCATCCTTATTCACCAAGTTAGCTCAATATCCTACATTCTAAATAACACATAATGTTTTTCCATTACACAGTATTATGCACTTTGCTCGTCACAACATACCATTTTTACAGCCTATCGAAATCAACAAGTAACTACTATCCATTCTCCCAACAGCAAGTTCATATTCCTACCCTATACATCCATAGCCAACTGTATTATTTCACCACACCTTTATAACATCTCTAGTACTGAGCTCTTCTTCTTCAAATATGTATCTACTAATACAACTACAAACTCAATGCATAAATACACTAAGCTAATTATCAAACCCACACACCTTTTTCTAGTCAGTTATGCCCATATTAAACAAAGTGGAGATATACATCCCAATTCAGGCCCGCAAATCACACAGCAAATGCCCAACTCTTCCAACATCCCATTCACTCCAAACATCACTAGTCTCCCACACAGCAACACAGATCTCCTTATTTTAAACATGAACCTAAGAAGCATACTCAACAAAACCCCAAATTTCATGCAGCACTTACCCTCTTCCCTTCCAGAATTCTCTGTTAAAACATACACATTTAAGAAGTTGTAATAATACTGTCTGACATACGTGTATATCTCTTTACTGTCCAGCAGGACCCGCTGTTGATGCATTTTTAACACAAGCATCTGTACAAATTGGTGTGATAGTCAAATGACATAAAATGCTTTACAAAACTCCAGCTAGCTATGCTGGCATATGTTACAGTATTCTCCAGACATAGCTATTTTACTCTTTAAGATGTTAAAAGTATTGGGCGGCCATGGTGGTGCAGCGGTTAGCGTTGCCGCCTCACAGCAAGAGGTTCTCCGGTTCGATTCTCTGCTGGGGTGCCTTTGTGCGGAGTCCGGTTTACTCCCACATCCCAAAGATATGCTGTAGGTGGATTGCACACTCTAAATTGGCCCTAGGTGTGAGTGTGTGCATATGTGTGCCTTCTGTGGAAGGTTGGGCACCAGGCTGGCAACTCGACACTGTAAAACTCCACTGCCAATCATGAGCGGACAGGTGATCCGCTGTGGCGACCCCTAACTGGGAAAAGCTGAAAGAAGAAGAAGAAGATGTTAAAAGTATTGTCTAAAAGACCAGCCACAGTAAAAGGTATAGAAATATGTGATGATAAAAAAGTAGAAAACATGAGAATACTGAATATCTAGTTACAATAAACACCATTGTTTCAGATACAGGAGATATACAAAATAACACAGTTGGATAGATTCACACAGATGCAGCAAAACAACTAATCTCACTATATTTTCCTGACTGACTAAAGAATTAGTGCTCCCTAGTTAAGTGACTTAATACCACAAAGGAAGAAAATGAGTGTTGAGTGGCTTATTGCAGCAAGGCAACTTGAGGTGTGTGGTTGTGTGAGGTATCTGTTAGAGATTTTTCCTGACAGGTTCCGAAAAACCAAGTGCTGCTGCGAGAGTTCATCATATCTCTCATTAATATCTAAAAAAAACTATTTCAGTGCCGGTTATAAAATGACATCACATCTGGTCATCTGACTCTGGTACAGTATACACCCAGAGCTTTTCTAAGATCTGTTACAGCATCTGAAAACTGTAAAACAGTTTCAAAAACTCCCACCCTTCCAGGGTAGCAATTAGCTCACCCTAAGAACAATGCAGTAATATTCCTAGTCCTGGTTTTCAAATACATTTTTGTCTGTGGCTGCAGTCAGACCTGTAAGTTAAAATTTCTGTGGCTTAAACCAACCCATTTAATTTTCAACCTATTTCTCAAAATTAGCTGGACTGATATTAACCTCATCCCTTCCAGAATTCTCTGTTAAAACATACACATTTAATAGGTTCATAGGTAGGTACTAGGCTACCTGCCCAAAGGCATTTATAAGCGTAGCCAGAATGTGTTGGCTTTTGCCGACCCCTTAGATTAGTTCCCTGTGCCTCTGTCCAGCAGAGCCACTGAAGTGATCCCAGAGGTAAACTTGTTTCCCATCCACTCGTCAGGATTTCTTTTGAAGAGTGTTAGCGAGGAGCTCTGCCTAATGTAGATTGGGATCTTGTTCCAAAGCATGGGAAGTCTCTGGGACAGGATTCTATCCCTCCAGCATGTCCTGTTTATTGTTGTGGTGAGGTTTAGATCTCTAGAGCGTGTGGCTCACGGAGATAGGGTTTTCCTTAGGTGGAGCATGTCCATCAATTTTGGGTTGAACATGGCCTTGTATGTCAGACAGAGATCACCTCTGAGTAGGCGGTATGCAACCGAGTACAGCTGTAATTTCTTCAATCAAGCTGCATAGGGCATCTGTTTGAGGCCAGTGATCCTCTTGGTGAGGTACTTCTGTGGTCTTTCCAGCTGTTGCAGGTGTCTTGTTAGGTACATCCCAAATGGGGCGTTGTACTCTATGATGGGTCTGATGAGTGATGAGTAGAGGGGCACAATGACCTCTTTTGATCTGGATGCGAACCCTTTTGTGATTAGGTGGGCCACATAGAAGGATTTTCTAACCACTTTGGCAATGTGAGAACTGGAAAAAATGCAGCATACTCCGTAAACACAAAAAATGAGAAGGAGCAGGCACCAAACCGCAAAGGGAATGCTTCTTCAAGCCAAATCCACAAACGACGTTCACCAACTTGGCTTGGCTTCATTAAAGATTTCTTGACTACCTTTTAAAAGTTGGTGAACGTAGTTTGTGGATTTGGCTTGAAGAAGTGTTCCCTTTGCGGTTTGGTGCCTGCTCCTTCTCACTTTGGCAATGTGATTATCAAAGGTGAGATTACTATCTACTTGGGTCCCCAGATCCCTTATTACGTCTTCCGTATTTAGGGGACTACCACCTACGTGGTAGTTTGTGGGTACTTTGTTTTTTCCAAAGGGGATGACTATGCACTCTTTGGCATTAGGCTTGAGGCCATGATGTCAGCCGGAGAGTCAGTTATAGCCCCTAGTTTGCAGTCTTCTGCGAACTTGGTCCGCCATAGTCCTCCTGTGCTTGCCTGTACCTCTGAAAAGTATATGCCGAACAGGAGAGGTCCTAGGTCTGAGCCCTGGGGAACTCCACTTGTAACCGATTTAGAGTCGGACCTAGCTCCCACAACCCTCACCATGTGGGTTCTGTCTGTGAGCCAGTTGGCACCCCATCTTGTGATGTAGGGGTTTATGTTCAGGCTGGTGAGCTTATCTATAATACCAGAATGGGGAATGGTGTCAAAGGCCTTTGCGAGGTCTAGGTAGGCTGTGTGTATCACCTTTCCCTCATCTATAGCATTGGTAACTGTCTCAAAGAAGTCCACCAGGTTTAGGAGGCATGATCTGCACTTAACAAAGCCAAACCGGGTAGGGTCCAGTGTTTGGAGGTTCCCAAAGTCTCTGTTAATGAGTTCCATGATGATGTGCTCTTTAGCCTTGCCGACCAAGCTAGTCAGGCTTATAGGGCGATAGTTCCCGGGGTCTGTTGTGGCTCCACCTTTGTGGAGCAGAATAACCGTTGCTGTGTGCCACTCTATGGGTACGTAGCCTGTGGAGAGACTGAGTTTGAACAGTGTGTTTAGGTGAGGGGTTAGTTCGTCTTTGAGCTCGAGTAGGACGCAGCCCGGGACACCGTCCGGTCCCATTGATGCTGTGTTTTTGGCTTTGGAGAGGGCTGTTTTAACCTGAGTGTCTGTGATTTCAGGGACTCTACATTCTTCTGGTATGGTTATGGGCCCTTTTGGGGGTGAGAGGGGGTGAAGTTTGCGCTGAACCTGTCTGCCAGGATGTTGGCGATATTGGTCGGTTCAGTGTATTTTATGCCACTCTGCATAAACTCAGCAGATCTGAGCATTGCCACTTAGATTCTTGACATAGCTAAAGAATGCCTTGTGGTTATCTTTGGAGTCCTTGGCAATTTTTCTTTCAAAGCTCGCCTTGGATGATTTTATGAGGGATCATAGTTTCTTGTTGATACTGATCAGGGATATCTTCCCTTTTTGGGATTTTCCTCCTCCTGTTGTATAGCTTGTTTATGGCAGTAGTTCACCAGACTGGTTTCCTTTTCTTGGAGGAGTGAGTCTTGGTTTTGCTTGGGAGGGCATAATCCATGCATTCTTGTAGGTGCCAGTAGAATTCATTAGTAAAGGATTTTGCAGCTTGGACAGTATTATCTTTCAGCATGGAGGCTTTGAAACTTTCCACCTCGGTCTTAAGTAACGTGATGTTTGCTTTTGAAAAGTTTTTCACTGTGGTTTTCTTGTCCGGGGTGGGGGCGGAATGTGGATATCCAAAGTGATTTGTTTATGGTCAGATCCAACCAGCGAGGGGTTGACCTCCGGTGTGGAATACCGGTCGCCCATGTTGGTGATTACCAGGTCCAATATGTTGTCACCTCTGGTGGGAGTGTTGACCAGTTGAACCAGGGTGTTTGAGTTTATAAATTCTAGGAAATGTTGGGCAAGGGAGTTAGTACTTGAGTAGTTCTCCCAGTTAATGTTTGAGTAATTGAAATCACCCACTATTAAGGTGTTTGGTAGGACCTTTGTTTCCCAGTGTTTTCAGAAATGCGGAAGGGGGGTGATCTGTAGCAAGCTACAATTTGAATTGCAGTTTTGCCCATTGTCGCGGATGATCTCTGAAGCATCGTGCTGTGCCACTAACCTGGAGGTGTGGTTATCCTTGATGAATATGGATACGCCCCCACCTTTTGTATTTCGGTTTGGGTTCTGTGGCTGAAATGTATGGTATGAGTTGTAGCCTGGTAGTGCTGGGGTGCTCTCTGGAGTCTTAAACCAGATTTCTGTTACTGCACATATAGTGCCTCGAGTGCATGCATTTTGAGGTTCAGACTTCTGGCATTCAGTAGCATTATCCTCAGTTTTTTGTTACTTGTGCTGTTTACGGTGGTGGGTTTGTCTTTTGAGCCTTGCCTAAAAAAGGGACTATGGGGGTGACAAGAGCCTTGGCCAGTATTCGAAAGCTTAAGGGTGACAGGTGCAAGCTGTCTCTAGCGAAGCAGCATAGCTTGTCGAGCATGTCATCCCAGGTGGACAGACACTGGATCCCCTTTGAATGACACCAGAAACTTAGCCAATTGCTGAAATTGAGAAATATTTTTTTATACCGTGGTATCATTCTTGGTGAGGGCAGGATGCTACTCAGGGTCAGGGTCATACCGGCCTGGGCTACGTGATCAGAGAGCTCTTCCATGTCTCTTTTCGTGTAGTCCAGAGAGGTACGGCTCAGGTCATTCACACCAGCATGGACAATGACAGAGTCATATTTGTACTTGTTCTGTAGTGATCTGAGTGCTTGTGTTATGTGGCGGATCCTGGCGCCCGACAGGCAGCTAACAGTAACCTTCTCCTTATTCAGCCTAGTGAGTGGGACATCAGTGTGCCTGACTATAGAGTCACCTATTACTAGTATGTTATTTTGCCTTAAGGGCTGTGATTGCATGGCACACTGGTTTTGTTTCATGGTTTGTGTTGGGGGGGGTGGAGGTTGCTTGGATGTTTGCTTTAGAGGTCTCTGTTGGTTTTGCAGATTTTTATTTAGACCCTCTGAGTATGTTTTCATGTATTTGTGTGTTTTTTTTCCAGGGATGCTTTAATGGGTTTATGTGAGACTGGTGGTATGATGCAAGTGTTTCCCTTTTCCTCTTGACTGTCTGATCCAGTCTTGGGTTGAGAGAGCTTAGCCTCCAGTTTGGCTGTATAATTGCATCTCTAGCATGTATTAGTGTTTGGTGGTAGGAGGAGGGGGTTGTCTGTGTACTTGAGGCAGTTGTAACATTGCCTCAAAATGCCCAGATTCACCAGATGGACTGGAGAGTACACCTGAATCTGCCCTTTGGACATGCCTGGATAGGTACAGTGAACTGTTTTACTGGATGGCTGGTAAGGTCGAATAGAGAGCCTTGTCCTTCTGTGCAGTACAGGAGGTTCTAGTGCTAGGGTTTATAAGTGCTTGCTATAATGCCAGGCTGAGAAATGAATGGCTTGAGTGCTTAAGTTGAAAGTTTGTCTGGTTCCCAGGGAAAAATTGAAGAGGGGACTTTGTGGAGCCAGGAATAGTTTTACCCTAGCTAACTGGCGCTGCCCTGTGCTCAGAACCGGGCAAATACGGTATTTATAGCAGGGAAATGAAAGAGATAGAAATTAGCCCAACATGGCCAATAAACTACTAATTTCTGGGATGAAACCACTCCTCCAGGGACAGATAGGCTGCTCAAAGCTCCCCTCTCTCACAGGTGAACAGAGAACTTCCTTCTATCCAAGTACGGTATGGGCAAACACAGATATTTGTAACACAGCCCTGAATTCAGCACTAACCTGAAAACTGGACTATACTGGCTTAGAAAGGCTGGAAACAAGCACACACACACACATATATATATATATATATATATATATATATATATATATATATATATTTTTAGAAAATAAAGCAGATACACTCAAAAAATACTTTAAATGCACAGAAAAGGATACTTATTGTTGTATATCGCAGATCAGAATTGTAGTCAATGCCCCTAGTAATAAAGTAGGAAGAAACACAAGTACAGTAAAAGCAGATGAATAAAGTGCAATTTATGTATATAAATAAAGATATATGTATATATATATATATATATATATATATATATATATAATGTGTGTGTGTGTATATAAAAAAACAATAGAAAACGAACACACTGATTTAAACAAGTTACCCAATTACCCAGAAAAAAAGCTCAAAACTAACCCCTGTTCCAGCAGTCTTCAATCAGACAAGTTCTAACTGCACACCCCTGCTTACTAGGGTGCAGGGGAACCTTCTCCAGAAAAGATGGCCTGGATCAGTGCTCAAGTTATACAAACAAAGCTAGATTCAGCAGGCCTGAATCTGGTCTATGCTACAGCAACAAGCCGCACCAATTTCAGAAAGAAATAGTTCAAATAAGCAAGCACAATAAGACTGTAACCAGATATTCCCAGCTCAGAAGGGCAGAATCCAGCCTCTCCTCCCACAAGCGTGCAGACCACAAACCTTCTTAATGTAGAATAACTGGCCTGAAGCCCAAGTGCTTAAGGCAGAACTAATACACTTTTAGAATAGCAGACACTGGGCCTTCAATCAGCAATTCCCATCTTAGAAGGATGCAAGCTACCTGTCCTGCCACAACAGTGCAGACCACAAACCTTCTTAATGTAAAACAGCCTGTATGAAGCCCAAGTGCTTAAACCAAAAGACTTGGAATGTTGTTGTGTATCTTTCGGCATTTTCCCGGTAAGGGGTCGCCACAGCGAAACTCCGGTCCGCTAATGATTGGCAGTAGATTTTTTTACGAAACGCCGAGGTGCCAGCTCGACGCCCAACCTTCAACGAAGGCACGCCCATTTACGCATGCATGTCTTTCGAACGCTACCCAACTACGGGAGGACATGCAGACTCCACACACAAGGCACTCCCAAGGCAAGCCGAGAATCAAACGGGAGAACCTCTTGCTGTGAGGTAACAATGAGTTACAATTTAATCAGGCTACTACCTAGCAGTAATAAATGCAGCAGAATAACTAAAATTGAGTACTTTTAAGAAATGCAAAATAAAGTAGAAGGAAAGACAAATACAGTAAAAGCAAGTGAATGAAGTGCAATTTTTTTTTGGGTCTTCTCAAATCTACTCTCTCTGTATTAAGTAGAGTGAACACTAGACTCAGAATATGATCTCACTGTACTTGGTTAAGTGAGCAAATGAGTTGGACCCAGGAGGAGTGTTCTAATACAGACTTACAGGAGGGGTGGGCAATTCCAGAGCCAGCAACACTAATACCAACACAAGAACAGGGAGGGGGGGTGGAGAACTAACTGCAGAGAGACACAGAGCACTCTGTTCAGAAACACACAATTAGGAAACAGAAAAAAATGAAAATACAGTACTTTTAAAACTGCAAGTTTGTACTTAACAGAATATTAAAATGCACTACTGCAAGTTTCACTTAGCTTCAGCTTCTAATGCAGATGTTTGTAGCCAAGCAAGTCTCTCAGGAGTTGAGCATAAAATAAGTTGTAATAATACTGTCTGACATGTGTGTATATCTCTTTACTGTCCAGCAGGACCCACTGTTGATGCATTTTTAACACAAGCATCTGTACAAATCAGTGTGATAGTCAAATGACTTTTTTTTTTTTTTTTACAAAACTCCAGCTAGCTATGCTGGCATATGTTACACATGCACTTCCCTACTATTCCTGGCACAGATGGCACTACCTCATATCATCATACCTTGTAATAAATGACAGTGCTACCCCACTAGTCTTACCTTCACAGATAATAGAAAACCTCAATTTCTTCTTATTTAAACCTATACAAGCTAACACTATAAAGAAACTACTTTTCAAACTAAAGCCCTCCTCCCTTGCTGCAGACAAGCTTTACAATAAATTTCTTATAAATAGCATCAAATGTCATTGCCCTCCCTATTTCTGTCATAATCAACCAATCTATTACCAAGCAATATATCCCAAAACTCTGGAAAATCTCTCGTATCATCCCCCTGCATAAAGGTGGCACATCTACTGAATTCACTAACTATAGGCCAATACTCTTTTCCAGTAAACTTGTATCTCTTTTAACTCTACTCTCTCTCTATTGTTGTTTCTCTTTCCTCCTTGGTCTTCCACTTTCTCTACTTGCTGTTAAAATAAGCAATAATGTTCAATATGAGGTTATTTAGATTGTCCAGAAAGTTAAACTCCTTTCCTTTTTAGTAACAATGTACATTTCTCTTTCCTTGGTCTTACATTTTTTTTTTCTTGTTTTAAACTATGTAATAATATTCATTATGATATCATTTAGATTGTCTAGAAATTTTTAAGTCCTATTCTTGTTTGGGTAACAATATTCATTGTCTAAGTCCTACCAGCTTGTAATCTGTTAATTGAGCTCATGATATATCTCTGATCTCTATATGTGGAGCTTTTCTCCCCGGGCCTCTACTGAAAATGGAAATATATCCAGCTAGACTAGCCCGGTTAACAAATGTAAAATAAATAAAATAAATAAAATACCTATTTTACCCCCTATTGCCAAGATTCTTAAAAAAATGTATCCATACACAACTGCTTGACTATCTGCTAAACAACAACTTCCTAACTGCATCCCAATATGGTTTGAGGCCTAAGCATAGCACACAGCTGCACTTGCTAACTTTATCAGTTGAGTCAAGCAGCTTAAAAATACAGGCCTTCACGTCTCTTCTAGCTTTCTTGACATGTCAAAAGCTTTTGACACAGTCTCCCATCAGAAACTACTCAAAGAACTAGCCTTGTTAAAGCTTTCCCAACCAGCCCTCTCCTGGTTTCTTAGCTATTTATCTGACCTCCAACAAGCAGTTAAGTGGCACAACGAACTGTACCTGTCACTGTCGGTGTGCCTCAAGGATCAGTACTTGGACCACTACTTTATACTATTTTCACCAACAAACTGTTCTCAGACACTCAGAATGCAACCATTGTTCAATGAGCATGTAACTCTTTATGTTCAGCGCCCTCAATTCCTGAACTCCTACAAACAACCCAGAAAGCCTTCAGTGACATCAAAAATTACCTGTCTGACTCCCAGCTCATTCTTAATCCTAATAAAATAAAACTCTTGCTTTTTACCAGTAACAAAACATGCAATCCCCCCATCCTTCACCATCTGTTCCTCCAATAAAACCAAAATCGAATCAGTAGAATATATTAAGCTCCTTGGGGTTACCATTGACAACAGTCTTAGGTTTGACAAAGACTCAGCCATAACTATCAAAAAGTTTCCCATTAAGTTGGACTTACTCTACAGGGTCAAGCCTTTATTAACTGAATCCACCAGAAATTCTATATCTAGGACTCACTCTCCACCCTGCTATACTCCTCACAAGTATTCACAAACCTCCGAAAAACTGATTTAAATAAACTTGAGTCCTGCTATAACAATCTAAATAAATTAATTTCAAACCTGCCTTATAGGTCATACCATAGTAGAGCACTGTACCAACTAAAATGGCTTGAAGTTGCTAATCTTCTTGCCTAAAGATAATCTTTATTCACAGCATATTCCACTACCCACACAACTGCCTTGCTCTCAAACACCTTGTTCAGCTTCACTCCAGCAGTAGAGCTACCAACCAAACTCCTACTAAAAGTAACCAAATCCAACAACACCAATGGGGGTTCCCTGTTCTCAAACCAAATGTCTAAATCCTGGAACTCCATCCTCCAAACAGTACTCAATAACGCCAGCACTTTCAGATTTAAGCAATTACTAAAGGATCACCTCACCAATAACTGTCTCTGCTTGTGTGCTAAGCCTGGCTAATAAAATATGTCTTTACCTCTAACACTTTCGTACTATGCCTCTTGTCTTTCTAACTATATCCAGCTTCCACCCCTTCTTCCTTCTGGTATTCAGTGTTGAATGTGGGCCTGCAAGCTTAGGTCTTGACTTGTCACTTTTAATCAGATGCATGCTTGTCTATTTCCTAATTTAATAACTCTTGATAATGTTCCTCTGGTGGACTCCCTACTATACTATCAATCCTGACTACTACTGTTGTATCTTAACAATCTACATCTTGAATATGTTTTGCTTATTCAGTGTATTCATATGCTTATAATTGAATATAATGTAAATTTTCTTTGGTTAAAATAGCTCACTTGTAAAAACTTCTTTTTTTTGATATTTCAGTTGTAATTACATTTTTAATGTTCATTTTTTTTTTTCTTTATATGGAGATTTTCACCTCGGCCCTCTGCTGAAAATGGGCTTTTGGCCCAGACAGATATTCCCGGTAAACAAATGTAAAATAATTAAATTAAATAAAATAAAAAATACTTATCCAGAGTCTGGGCTGTCCCTATTAAAGTTAAATTCTGATGCTGAGCAGCTGCACTTTTATCTTTGCCTTCAACAAGCTGAAATGTTAGTCTGTTAGAAAATTTGCACCAGCAGCATCACCACAGAGAAAAGCACATTAACACTGTTTGTTAACTCCAGGTGGGGTAGGAAGTAGTTTAAAAGCCAAAACTGTCAGTAGGGGCCAAGAGCGCTGTACTGAGGCAAGAACAATTAATCTGTCTGGCCCAATAGTAACATACTGAGACTGTGAGGTTAGGCTTGTGAACGCTTTGTGGGAGGAACATGAGGGATCTCTTTATTTGGTTAAATATTCTTTTTATCTCCGTTTGCTATGAACCAGCCAGCCAATCTGGTCATCTTCAAGTAAGACCTAGTTGCTAGAAGCTGTTCTCTAATCAAGCATTAGGAACTTCTGCTTTATTTGTAAGTTTGTAGTCCCCATGGCAGGCTACTCTACTTGTGACCTAACACATGCTAGTTCCCAATCATTCGTAGGTCCTCCACCTACAGTATGCAGATCTGCTTGGTGGAGTATGCACGTTCAGGGCCTTAGTAGTGCTTGCTGTCTCTGTAAGCCTCCATTGGAAGTCATCGGTGCATCATACCAAGCTGTTTTCTCTTCCCCCAGGATGAGCATGCCGGTCAGATGTTTACTCCCACACTCTCTGGCCAGCTCCTCCAGTGCCCAGATAACTGATTGATTGTGGGTGATCTGGGTCACAGCCAAGACTTTATTCTTTGGCTCCATGATGCTGCTGGGAATCTGTTGTTGAGTTGAAGCTCTACGGTAGGCAGACTGCATTTGCGCATCTTGAGACGAGTACAGTTCTTTGATGTGTACTGGAGACCTGTATGTTTCTGGAAATGGGAAGAGGGTTACCTTCAGTGCTTTGTCATACAGGTGCCACAACTGACATAAGGCTACAGCTATGCCTTCAAAGCTGTAGGCATTGTGGTTCTTGCAAGTGGATTTGAAAAGTATTCTTTATTGATGCTGGTGTAGCAAATTGTGTTCAGTAATGCAAACCTTTGCTTCAGAAGTCCAGTAGTATATGTGCATGTGGTTAGTTTTCTTGTGCTCAGTATTAAGTTCTTGTAGCTTTAATGAATAGGCTAGTAAATCGCATTTACTTTACCCTACTGAGTGGACTGACCGTTGTAACTTTTGTAATTTAGGTTGCACGGGAATGTAAGCAGTTTACCTGACTGAATGTTCTGTTTTTTTCTTACAGGTACAATGGCGCTCTCCCTAATGGAGACAGGGGGCGTAGGAAAAGCAGGTTTGCACTTTACAAACGACCCAAAGCTAGTGGAGTAAAACCTAGCACAGTCCATGTAATATCAACACCCCAAGCATCTAAGGTATGTATGTTTCATTGCAGAAAGGTGAAGTGTAAACTCATTCTTGATGTCTTTTATGTTTTCTTAATGGGCAGCATGTTGCTGTTTGGCCACTAACTTCCTTTCATAGATTCATAGATTCATAGATTCGTACTAGGCTAACTGCCCTTGCGAGCCATTTTAAGCCTAGCCAATTATCCCCTGTGAGATTCAAACCCTGTACCTTGTGTTTGTAAGGCAAACACCTTAACCATTAGGCCATCCTCCCAACCTTTTTTATTGTTTTCTTTTTAAATTCTTGTTTGAAGTTAGGAAGTGCAGAGAAATTTGTGCTTTATAAGTTTATTAAAATAACATTTTCCAAAGTGCTGATTTGATACATTACTGATTTCAGTCTGTTGTGGTCTTGTTGCATTCTGTTACAAGTCCAACCTGTTACAGCAGTGCTTCTTTAAAGTCAAGTCAATGTGTTCCTTGTTTCGTTCTCATTCGCATATTTCCAGACACTGCCACCCCACACCCCACCTCCGCCAAGTAAATTAATTTACTGCAAATTGTACTTTGGTGGCTTTTGCAAGCAGTTACTGAGCATGTCACTACTTTATAGTCATAGATCAGCTAAAACAAAATTACTAAAAAGTTTACATGCATGATCTTATGTGTGGTTAGGATTTTAACCTACACGAGGCAGGGTAGAGAGAAAAGTCTTTAAGAAATGACCACAACTGTATCTCTGTGAAGGTTAAGTGATTGGGTGATTGTTCTCTATCTTCTTCTTACTTTCGACTTTTCCCGGTTAGGGGTTGCCACAGCGGATCACCTGTCCGCTCATGATTGGCCGTGGAGTTTTACAGTGTCAAGTTGCCAGTCTGGCGCTCAACCTTCCACAGAAGGCACACACATGCACGCACTCACGCCTAGGGCCAATTTAGAGTGTTCGGCGCCAGGCTGGCGTACATGAGAGGAAGGTGTCCAAAGAATTCATGCGTACTGTATACTGTGTGTGTATGTGTGTGTGTGTATGAGTGAGTGTGTGTGTGTGTGTGTGTGTGTGTGTATATATATATATATATATATGTGTGTGTGTGTGTGTGTGTGTGTGTGTGTGTGTGTGTGTGTGTGTATATATATATATATATATATATATATATATGTGTATGTATATATATATATATATATATATATATATATATACACACACACACATATATATATATATATATATATATATATATATATATATACACGTGTGTGTGTGTGTGTGTGTACTTGCATACACTGTAACTGAAATGAGCAGTAAAAGCTTCTGGGTGCTAAAACTGCATTAAAAAATGGGCAGTGCGTTTTTGAAAGATTTGAAATGCAACGTATTACAAAAATAGTGATTAAACAGAAGCCACAAGCTTGTTCATCTTTCTCACTCTGGGAGTTGTATTCATCTTGTACTTCATCAGAACTTCATTGCAGAATAGATCTTATAGACATGCACAGTGTTTAGTACTTAAATGCTTAATAAAGGATTTTCAACTGGAGACAGACTGTCTACCCTGCTTGGATTACTTCTGAATGCCTACAAAAGTTAGTAATTCTGTATGATATTAATAATATTTCAAAATAAGTTTTTATTTTTTAATTTAGGACATTTTTAAGTTCACTGCTTCTACTATCATTTTCTGAATTTTTTTTTTCTGATTTTTAATAAATAGTGATTAACTAGACATACAGGAATTGAACAACTTCCACACCCACAAGTTTCTTGCACTGTTTTATTAATTGTGAAAGCTGGCATGATTTCTGTGGAGGTATAGGATGTGTCACAGTCCTGGATATTTTGTAGATTGTTGAGAATGTTCTTACATCTGTCTGTGGAAATGACATGTATGAAAGCCATCTTAACTTTTTATGTAGACTTCTCATTGTTTGCATTTTCTGTTGATAATATTTAGTGAATGCTGTTGAGATTTTGAACATTTGAGAGGAATTATGCCATGGACTTTGACTAACATTTTATATATATGGTTACTAAGTTCTAGGCACTATTAAATGTGAAGGTTATGTAAATGTATGAGGTTTATATGAATTGTCTAAAACTGATGTGCTGAAAACATTGGGAGCGGTATACATTATGTGAATTTCGCAATATGTTTTTTTTTGTGTCTAATAAATGTGCCTGCTGTAGTGATCAATTATGTTGCTATTTTGTTAATTGTTACATGAACTTGAACAATGTCTCAGTTTTTATTAGTGGATATTTTGATGATTACATCCTTTAAGTGGGCAAAAATATTGTGGTGTGTTGAAACATTGCTAAATTGTTGTGGGTTATATGGTGCTTAATTAAAGATATTAGTGTATTGAAAGAGAAGTAAGCCGCGGTGGTGCAGTGGTAGAGTTGTCACCTCTCAGCAAGAGGTTCTCCTGTTCGATTCTCGGCTTGAGTGCCTTCTGTGTGGAGTCTGCATGTCCTCCCCGCGGTCGAGTGGCGTTCAAAAGACATGGGTGAATGGGCATGCCTTTGTTGAAGGTTGGGCGTCGGGCTGGCACCATGGCACCATTAAAATCTACTGCCAATCATTAGCGGACCGGAGTTCCGCTGTGGCGACCCCTAACTGGAGAAAGCCGAAAGAAGAAGTGTATTGAAAGAGAAATTCACTTCCTGGATAAAATCGGCATATTTTTCCCAATTGCTGGTGGGTTATAGGTATATACAATTGTAGGGAATATTGACATTTGCTTAAATTTTGTGTTATGGATTAGACCCCAGTTCTTGAGTATTTTAGCAGGTAATTTTGAAATTGTTTAATAACATAGCTTATATATAATTGTTGAAGTTAAATTACAGTGATTTAAGTTTGAGGAGACAGAAGTTATGTTTATATGCAAGTTAGTATAAATTGTGTGCGCTGTGTGGTTATATGCAAGCCAATATAAACTGTGTGCTTTGGAGTAAAGAGATTTGTGATTGAAATCTAGTTACACTGGTGCCACAGTTAATTTAAGTCATTCAGTTATTTTTTTCTAGTTAAACTAGAATATGTTTAAAGATAAATGGAGTGGTAAGGGAAGTTGTGGTATTAATGGCACAATATTGTATGAAAATGGATCAGAAAATGAAATCACATTATTAATGTTGCAATTAAACTCGATCAAGGTATTGTTGGATAAAGAGAAAATTAAGAGGTTATGACGCATAGGCTGTTGAGGGTGCAGTTAATTTCTATTATTGTGTTGTGTTATTAGTAATGATTTTAGCCACGTTTAAGTGTTTACATATTAAAGATTTAGTAGTTGTAGAAAGTTTGAAAGTGTGTTAATATTTTTAATAATTTTGCATTATTGGTATGGAAGATTATCACAAAAACAGAGATGAGTTATTGGTAGGTTATGCTATAGTGAGTACTGAAAGACTGAGTTCTGTCTATAATAGTATCACATTGATTTGGTTATGTAAGTGCTGACTAGCTGCTTTCAAGATTATTTATTTCATTATTTGCTAAAGGTGTGCGTTACTGGGATCCAGAACTTTTTATTTTTTCTTTAAGTAGCTCTATGTCTTGCAAGGATGATTGATTGATTGCATGCAGCAGTAATAATTTTGTTCCATGGAGATGAATAATAAAGCTGGTTTTTTTTAACAGAGAGAGTGATTTTATATAAATCTCTGCTTTCTTAAAATTTCTGTATGTCGGTAAATAATCAATTGAACTTTTGTGATCAAGATGTGACACAAATGCTTATTATGTTGTGCAGACCTTACTTGCCCTATCTACATCAGACTGTCATACGTCTAACTGCAAATTTATTTCCAGTATTCTCGTGTGCTGTTATTGCATTTGCACTTTGTCCTAGGCTATGCCTGAAAAGTGTGACCTAATGGTGAAGGGAGTAGCACTGTCACCTCTCAACAAGAGGTTCTACAGAAGTTCTTGGCTAGGTGCAGTGTGTGCAGAGTCTGCATATCCTCCGTGTCCGTACAAATTTTCTGTGTGTGCTGCAGTTTTGCCCTAAATTCCAAAGGTATTCAGTAGGTGGATTGGCAAATCTAATTTGTGTGTGTGTGTGTGTGTGTGTGTGTGTGTGTGTGTGTGTGTGTGTGTGTGTGTGTGTGTGTGTGTGTGTGTGTGTGTGTGTGCGACTGATAAATATGGAGTACTTTTGTTTTTTGTTTGCCTGGTTGACTCTGGTATTGCTCTAGCAGTTGGGTGCAACTCAGCAGTACTGGAAGGGTGAATGTCTGAAAAAGTGTTATTTTAAGGAGCATGCATGTTACCAAAAGTAGGCAGATAAAGTACATATTGCTGGTTAAATGGCCTCAGAGCTTTTGGTCACACCTTATTTGATAATCAAAATCTGAACAAACTTCTCCTGTTTGAGCTAAGCACTAAGGTATCTTGGAATAATATCCATAACCTTTACAGTGGACAGTATTCCTTCTCCTTGTATGATACAGCAAACAGTTACAGAATTACCTATTTGTTGATGTGTGCTATCCACTGCAATGTTATCCATTATATGTGCTTGTTCCAGGTTCTTATCCTGGCCTCTTACACCTTGCATGTCATTCATAAGTAGTCTGTAAGTTTCACTTACATCTCTAATGTTTGTAGGCCCACATAGAAAATATCTTCACCTGTTAAATCCATCCTTGTTGCTAGATTAAGTGTTGTGTACATCTCTTTTGGGTCATCTGCGTTTGTTAGAATAATGCACTTCCTAATTTATCCACTGACTACTTCATTGACAGTGTGTTGCATGTGTGGGTCTGAGTGCCCTTGTAAATGTGCCAGGTATGCTGAAATCTGCTTCTGTGGCACTTGGCTGTTTATGTAATCTAGTTGTAATTATGCAATATGTATGTCCTGATGATTTTTACTTTTGATGCAAAGCAAGTAGGCTGCTTTCAGAAGATATGATTTTTAGAGCTGTATTTGTTCAATTTTGTGTGTCAGACCACAGTTCAGCATTCTACTTCACCTGTTTTCTGCAGTTTCTAGTCATGGTGTGTTTCATAAAAAAAAAATGATGTGCTCAAAACCACTTGTACAGTCAGCAAACTAATAAGTATATTTCTGAATTGTTTAGTGCTGAAGTCCACATAATGTTACATGATGTGCACAGGTCTCTCTTCTGAAATGGGACACTACTGGTATAATCAAAAGTTTGTACCCACTGAACAAGTTATGAAATGTGTTTGTGTATTCTGCAGTGCATAAGACCATGTATCATTACATGCTGTGACCAGCCAAAGCCACCTTTATAACAGTCAGCGCAGTTTTGGCAGGATATGCCATTTGTAGAACTGCTAACAGCTTGTTTCTTCTAAAGTATCTTCAGCTTGTCCAGTAGCTAGGGAAATTGTCACACTGAGCAGCCCTTGTCTCCTCTCAGTATTTTTGTTCCTGTATTTCTCAGTGCTGTGCTACATGTCTTACCCAGATTATTTGATAGTGAAAAAAATGTGCTTCATTTGAATCAGTGTTGCAGCAGTCCTTACTACTGGGACTACGGTACAACTTCCTGAGCTCTGGATCTTTCCTCCTTGGCATGCCATATGTCCACTCCCTGGAAACCTCTCAGCGGCATGAAGTTCACCAGTGCCATTTTAGAACTTTCTTGCCCAGAATATCTGGTAAGGACCCATGAGAGAAAAACTAAAGCAGGATAAAATAAGTAGGAAGCAACATATGTCTCAGTCCTACATTCTAGATATGGAGAGGTAGAGGGTAGGGAAGAGGGGATTACTGCAGTTCCCCTGAACCACTTCCCGGAGCTGTGCAGATCCAAGGCTTTGGTAATATCTGTACATGTTGGGGAAGAATAACATAGGATAGACGATACAATAAGTGTATCAGGAATGGGCACCAAGGGTAGCTCCTAGGGGATGATGGGTGGGTGGGTTGTTAATAGTGCAACAGTGGTACCTGATTGTTACTTACATATTATAGCAACCAGATTAGGAGCATGAGAAACAGCTGTTTTCCAAGTCATACTCGTGCCGACAAATGTAGTGAAAAACTCTCTAAATATATATATATATATATATATATATATATATATATATATATATATATATATATATATATATATATATATATTTATATTTATATCACCAAGAATGGTAGTAAGATGTATTAAAAAAACATTGCTTTTAATGTACAGAAGTGGTCCAAAAGTATTTCCAAATCAGTGGAGGTGCACAGTTTCTTTCAATAACGTTAAGTACTACCACATTACAAGTAAGAAGTGGCCACACCTCTCAACTCTCCAGCTTTTCGCAGAATGCCCAGATTTTTCCGTCATATAATTTTTTGGGGGCGGGGGGCTGTTCTGCTCATAAAATTTGTGGTTTCCTTGCAAAAGGCAGGATTTTATAAAACCTTCACTGTCGCTAACACTTAGGGAAAAAAATACTCCGACTGCACGACAATGACATTTCCTCCAATCGCATGGAAGTGAAAAGCAGCAGGACACACACATCTGCACAGTACTTCATTGTGAGGAAATGCACCTTGTTTGCTTTAAAAAGTCAATTTTCAGCATGGAAAAAGTGACAGACATTCAGTGTTAACATTGTTAAGGATACATTTTGGTGCCTAAAACTGAATCCTACTTTTGCATTTTAATCATGGTAAACTATTGCTCTGCATTCATGAGATGAAAAGTTGACCGCTAGAAACCCCAAACAAGCATATAAGCTTCTTACTGATTGACATGGCCATAAATGTACTCCAACCTTTTAAATGTCCAAAGCGGCAGTTCTGTATTGAAATCCTACATTTTGCAGGACAAACCCTAACTTATCGACAGGAGTACAGCTTGGAAAACAACAGTTTCTCCTGTTGAAAATCTGGTTGCGATAATATGCAAGTGCCAAGTAATCTATCTGAACTTCTCATGTTCGTGAGTTACCTGTGCAATTGTTCTGTTCTTCTTTTAGATCACTGCTGTCCTTACTTATACGACAATTCCCAGAGCTCTATGAAGTGTAGGTTGTGGCAGAAGAAGGGATTGCCTCAGCATGCCCAGTAAGATTGCTGTAGTTAAAGCCCTGTGTCACCTTGGAGTGAATATGTATTTGCTCTACACCTCGATAATTTCAAATTCAGAAGAAAATACAAGCTGCACTACCTGACAAAACGATAGCTGCTTTGTACCAAGTTCCTATATGGTGATTATTACACTTTCTCTTCTGTCTACTACTGTAAACGTTTAACTGATTACATTTCTTTACTACCTACTCCTATTTAATCCTCATTCTTCCTCACCATACCACTACTCACTAATTTTAATCCAAATGACCGTCTTTAGCTTTTCTTGTTTTTCTTTGTATTTCTGTCTGCTACAGCCTTATTCAAATTTTATAGTCACTAATTGTGTGATGCAAGGTTAGCATTAATCATCCATTACAGTTAATTATGTATGCAAAAATGTATATGTAACCAAGAGGAAATATTGGATATGATGTGGAAAATGAAAATATACTCTATATTGTCTATGTATGTGAATACTGGAGCTTTTCTCCCTGTAGCTCCACTGAAAAAGGGCATCTGTTCTAGTCAGACTTTCCTGGTCAAAAAAGATAAAAAGCACTACACCCTCACAAATTCCCCTTGAGTACCTTGTTCCCCATTGGCCCTTTTTTCAATTATAAAGGAATTCCCAATACTATTCTAGCATGTCCAAAGGTCAGTTGTCAATCTCCTCTCCGGTCCAGCTGGTGAATCTGGGAATCTTGAGGCAATGTTACAACTGCCTCATGTACACAGACAACCCTCTCCTCCTCCCAACAAATTCCAACACATGTGAGAGATGCAACCATATAGCCAAACTGGAGGCTATGCTCTCTCAACTCAGTACTGGCGTAACCTGTCAGGAGGAGAAGGAAATCACACTCACTACAATTCCAGTCTCACATTGACCTACCACGACAGCAAACCAAACACATAAACACACAAAAACATACTCGGAGGCTCTAAATAAAAATCTGCCTAAGCAGCAGAGACCTCCAAAGCAGTCACCCAAGCAACCGCTACCCCAAAACAAAACACGTGCAACACATAGCTCACAAAGCCAGTGTGCCGAACAGTCACAGCCCTTAAGGCTAAACAACACACCTGATACACTTGTAATAGGTGACTCTATCGTCAGGCACACTGACGTCCCGCTCACCAGGCTGAACAAGGAGAAGGTCACAATGAGCTGCCTGTCGGGCGCTAGGATCTGCCACATAACACAAGCACTCAGGTCACTCCAAGGCAAGTACAAATATGACTCGGTCATTGTCCATGTTGGTGTGAATGACCTGAGATGTACCTCCCTGGACTACATGAAAAGAGACATAGAGGAGCTCTCTGAGCATGTAGCCCAGGCCGGTATGACCCTGACCTTGAGTAGCATCTTACCCTCACCAAGAATGATGCCACAATATGAAGACAAGATGATCAATTTCAACAATTGGCTTAAGTATTGGTGTCATTCAAAGGGGATCCAATGCCTGTCAGCCTGGGATGACATGCTCGACAAGCCACGATGCTTCGCTAGGGACAGCATGCACCTGTCACCCCTGGGCTTTCGGATATTGGCAAAGGCTCTTGCTTCCCCCATAGTGCCTTTTTTAGGCAAGGCTCAAAAGACAAACCCACCTCCATAGGTATCACAAGGGATAAGAAACTAACAGTAATGCTACTCAATGCCAGAAGTCTAAACCTCAAGATGCACGCACTCAAAACTCTCCTTAGCATGGAGAACATCGATATCTGTGCAGTAACAGAAACCTGGTTCAAGGCTTCCGGGAGCACCCCAGCACTACCAGGTTATACCTCATACCATGCTTTTCGGCCCCAAAACTTGGACCGAACCACAAAAGGAGGGGGAGTATCAATATTTGTCAAAGATACCCACACCTCCAGGTTGGTGGCATAGCACGAAGCATCAGAGACTATCCATGTGCAACTAACAGTGGGTAAAACTGCCTTCCAGTTTATAGCCTGCTACAGACCACCCTCCCAAACCCAGGAACCCCACTCAGCCTTTCTGAGAACACTGGAAAATATGAAGGTCTCTCCAAACACCATTATATTGGGTGACTTCAACTACCCAAACATAGACTGGGACATTACTCTAGCTCCAACACCCTAGCCCACAGGTTCCTAGAATTTAGAAACTCAAATGCTATGGAACAACTTGTTACCACTCCCACAAGAGGGGAAAACATACTGGACCTGATCATCACCAACATGGGGACTCTATGCTCCAGACCAGAAGTGTATCCCTCACTGGTAAGATCAGACCATAAACTAATCTCACTAGATATTCACATCCCGACCCCACCCCCTGCCCAGAAAACCACAGTGAAAAACTTCTCTAAAGCAAATTTCACACTCCTCAAAACCGAGGTGGAATCCTTCAAAACCCCCGAGCTTGTGGAAAATACGGCCCAGACTGCAGAATCCTTTATAAACGCATTCTATGAACACCTTCAGGAATGCATGGATCATGCAATCCCAATCAAACCAAGACCCAATCCTCCAAAGGCAGACGTCCTGTCTGGTGGACCCCAGCCATAAACAAACTATACAATAGAAGGAGGAAGCTACTACATGATAGAGCAAAATCCCAAAAAGGAAAGGCATCTCTGATCAGTATTAGCAAAAAACTACGGGCACTCATAAAATCATCTAAGGCCAGCTTCGAGAGAAAAATTGCACAGGACACTAAGGATAATCACAAGGCTTTCTTTAGTTATGTTAGGATCCTGGGTGGGAATTCCCAGATATGCTCAGAATTAGTCCAAAATGACAAAAAATACATCGAACCCACAGACATTGCCAACATCCTAGCTGACAGGTTCAGCGCAAACTTCTCCCCCCCCACCAAAAGGGCAAATATCTATCCCAGCAGAGTGCTGCCCCCCTGACATCTCAGATGCTCAGGTAAGAGCCGCCCTCTCCAAAGCAAAAAACACAGCATCAATGGGACCAGACGGTGTCCCAGCCTGCGTCCTACATGAACTCCAAGAAGAGCTAAACCCATACATAAAACTACTGTTCAATCTCAGCCTTACTACAGGATATGTACCCAAAGAGTGGCGTACAGCAACAGTGGTCCCTCTCCACAAAGGTGGTGCCTCAACGGATCCTGGAAACTATCGCCCCATAAACCTGACTAGCTTGGTCTGCAAAGCTATGGGAAGGATCATCATGGACCTCATAAATAAAGATACTGGGGACCTACAGACACTGGATCCTACCCAGTTTGGCTTTGTTAAGGGCAGATCCTGCCTCTTAAACCTGGTCGATTTCTTTGAAACAGTCACCAAGGCCATTGAAGAGGGGAAGGTAGTCCACACAGCCTACCTGGACCTCGCAAAAGCCTTCGATAAAATACCCCACTCAGGCATTATAGATAAGCTCATCAGCTTAAATATAAACCCCTATGTCACTAGATGGGTTGCTAACTGGCTCAAGGACAGAACCCACATGGTTAGAATTGCTGGAGCCATGTCAGACTCCAAACCATTTACACGTGGTGCCCCACAAGGCTCAGTCCTGGGACCTCTCTTGTTCGGTATATATTTCTCGGCGGTACAGGCCAACACAGAAGGACTGTGGCTGACCAAGTTCGCAGATAACTGCAACCTGGGCGCCATAATCGACTCTCCAGCCGACACAAGCATCCTACAAAAGGGCCTCATAGAAACAGACAACTGGTACCAGAGCCATGGTCTCAAGCTAAACGCCAAAAAGTGTATAGTCATCCCCTTTGGCAAAAACAAAGTGCCCAGAAATTACCACATAGGTAGTAATCCATTAAGTACAGAAGAAGTAATTAGGGACCTGGGGACCCAAGTTGATAGCAATCTCTCATTTGACAACCCCGTGGCCAAAGTGGTTAGAAAAACATTTTATATAGCCCACCTAATCATGAAGGGATTCACATCTAGATCAGGGGAGGTCATCGTGCCTCTTTACTCATCCCTCATCAGGCCCATAATTGAGTACAATGCCCCTTTTGGGATGTACCTTACCAGACACCTGCAGCAACTGGAAAGACCCCAAAAGTACCTCACTAAGAGGATCAAAGGGCTCAAACAGATGCCATATGCTGCCCGGTTAAAGAAACTCCAGCTCTACTCAGTGGCATAACACATGCTCAGAGGCGATCTGTGCCTGACGTATAAAGCCATGTCCAACCCGGAATTAATGGACATGCTGCACCTCAGAAAATCCAAATCCCATTGAGCTACTCGCTCGAGAGACTTGAACCTCAGCACTGAAATAAATAGGACATGCTGGAGGGACAGATTCATAACCCAGAGGCTCCCTTCACTCTGGAATAAAATCCCAGTCCAGGTTAGGCAGAGACCCTCATTGACTCTCTTCAAGAGGAATCTTGATGAGTGGATGGGAGATCGTAGGTTTACCCCGGGTATCACTTCTGTGTCACTGTTAGACAGAGGCACAGTATACTAACCTCGAAAAATGGCATAGCCCTAGGGCAGATAGCCTAGTATGAACCTATAAATAAACAACAAATCATCCACTACTAAGGTACATTACCTGCACAACTGTATTTTCTTTTTCTTGTCACCATAGACCAAGTAGCACTCTATTTACTTAGAATGCAGAAGAGTGGAGGCCATTTTCCACTCCCTTAGTGCTTCTCCTGTCTGTAGAATGTTGTATTAGTGTTCTAGAATTGGGTAACTAGAGTCTGATTTCTGCACTACATAATTTATTCTATGAGCATGTGTTTACCAGTTCAATTACCCACTCTATGAACAGTAGTAGCATTGTAGATAGAACTTTGCTCAAATATGTCAGTTTCTCTGCTGGCTGTGAGACTCGAGTTTATCACCCATTCTCCAGGTAAAAAGCTTCTTAACTTTGACTGTCCTTCAGTTAAAGGTTATAGAAAAGGCCCATTTCTATATTCCTGTCAATGAAATGGTTAATAAAGCTTGAGGTGCGCCTCTGCCTCTGTCGGTCTGTAATGTGTGTGTGTGTGTGTGTGTACATACATACATACATGTGTGTGGTCCAATTCCATATGTGTAATTTTACTACTTACAGGTTGGGATGTACTAGTCTACTATATGAACTGCTTCTTTATGCAACAAGTCTTTTAAGAGATTCAGAGACTACAAATTATGTAGTCTTAACAGGAAATGTCGAAAAACACTTTGTTCATCTCCTGAGGCAATTATTGGTGAACACAAATCAGATCCTGTTGGCAAATAATGCTTCCCTTCTTCATACTAACTCAGCAGTGTAGTCATAGATGTGTTCTGGACCCCTGGGGTGTCCCCAAGCCCCTTTCCTTGTAGGATTACTCTTCCTATAATAGAGACTTAATCACTTGCCTCTTGACTTCCTGCGGACTCATTGACTAACAAATGTGCTTCATTCACAGTTTGTTCTTTCAGCCTTTTTTTTTCTCTCCTGGCTTTTCAGAGACTTCAGAAACTCAAGTGGTGATTTAAAAAGCAAAGTGATGTGAAATAGCTAATGCATGTTTCAAAGCATTTAGAGAGAGTGAAAGTATGTCACAAGTGGGACATTTTTGGTGTAAAAAGGGAATATTAGTTTTGCAAACATAGAGTATTATCACAAATTTGGAGGTGAGTGTTAAGTGTAGCATTTTTTGATGTAATATTTATATTGTGTTCTGTAATTATTTATTTATTTATTTATTTATTCTTTTGCTTAAAATGCCTTTCTGCACATGGTAGTAATACTTTCAGTGTACAATAGTGATCTCTGTTTTTATTGATGTTCGATTTTTATGTTTGACTATTTTCTTCTGGAGCCACGTTTCCATCTGGACAAAGTCCGTTCTGTGCGAGGGCCAGGGAGGACGACTCTACTGCAAGAATTGTTTAAGTGCTGTACAGTAGCAAATCTAGTTGAAATAACACCATCTTCAATTTAGCAGTTACAGTTTGTCACTCAAGTGTGTAAGATTCCAAAAAAAGTGTAAAGTACAGTTCAGTACTAGCTAAAAAATCAGAAGCCTTCTATGAATGTGTGTGTGTGTGTGTGTGTGTGTGTGTGTGTGTGTGTGTGTGTGTGTGTGTGTGTGTGTACGTATGGAAGGGCTGAATATGAAGAGTAGGAAGAAGGAAAAAAGCACAGCAGGTACCAAGTGGGGAAATGGAAGGAAAAGTGTGGTGTGCACTAAAGCTTGATATTGTTCAGAAAAGTAGTAACAAGTCCGTAAATTAGTACAGTTTGGGGAGTATAAAAGGTTGGGAGAGGTGATAATAATTAACAAATGGTAACACAAAAAGTGGAATTTGTATAGATAATGCCACAGGTGCAGATATGGTATTTTTATACCTTGCTTTCAGATATTATGCTTCCATCCAAAACACTAGTGATTGTCACTTTGTCACTGCTATGTGCAGTCGCTGCTCTTTGAATACCAGGACTTGCACTTAAAGATCAAGACTGAAGTATCCTGGAGGAATTCTCTTTTTGTTTAGTTACACTGATCATGGGTTTAGTATACATAAACAGTTTTTCCCTGGTTTGGGAGGTATGGAGGAGGTTTGCCTCCCTTAGAAATTATTTTTAACGATATTTGTCAATGTGAATGTTGTCCATATTTAGTGTTTGAGGTGTTTTATGATCATACTTATGAGACTGATTGCATTAGGGAGCCCATGCTTCTAATAATGTAGTAACGCATATCTTTTTTTGTGGATCTAATCATCTTATGTAGATCGTTCCTGATGGTCATAAGTTATTTGACAAATAGCTGATCCACATGATTATTATAAGTTGTGGACCCCCCCCCCCCCTTGTGGAGTTTGGTACCATTTAAATGGCTTCCCACTACTTTGCTTACTTATTTCTACCAACAGCCTTCTCTTGGTGAAGCAGATGGATTTTTTTCCTTCTAAGGCTGTGCAGTTTCTTAGGTGGGTCTAGGAGATTACTTTGCTTTCCTTTTGGCTACAGAACAGCTGGTGTGTGTGTGTGTGTGTGTGTGTGTGTGTGTGTGTGTGTGTGTGTGTGTGTGTGTGTGTGTGTGTGTGTGCGCACGCACTCATCTTTGTGTTAAGAGTTGAAGCACTCTCAAGATAGAAGTAGCCAGTGAAAAACTGAGTTTTGAGCAATTGACTTGAACTTTATAATTTTGTGTATTTTAGTTGTGTATTTATTTTGCTGTAAAATTAGTATTCAGTTTGGTAGTCCACTTGGGGGGAGGGGGGTTGCTCCTATTTGTTTGACTTTCTGGTGATCTGGAGCCTGAAAATAAGAGCTGCTGTATTAGTATGCAGGCTGTTGAAATTCTAGTATCTGTTGACTTATTTCTATGTAGAACATGATAGTACTAGGTATGTAACCAGAAGTTCAGAAAAATACTATTTAAATTTTGAAGCTAAATAGTCCCATAAAGGTATGACAGAAATCTAAAGCCACCTCCATACTCCAAAAAGCATCACCAAACCAGAAAAGAACAGTAATTAAATTAAAGAAACCTAGGTAGTGTAAAAATGTACCTGGACAATCAGTAGAGTTCAAGGAAACACTTTGTGTGTTAAGTGGTATAGGGCTTTTGAGATGTTGCTGTTTATGAGATTCTAAAAGGGAAGCTATTGGGTTGGAGAAGTAGGAGCCCTCATTCATGCAGGTGGATGGCAACATAGTGGACCATATCCACGTCAGCTATCTGGATTTATTTGGGAAAAAAATGAGTCCTTTCCTGGAGATGTAACTGTTTTGCACCCTATTGATACATTTCTACTGAACTTGTGAATATAACTAACACAAGTTTTTTTCTCTGAGTATTTTTATTTGCAAAGCCAGCTGTGAGATCATGGAAAACTGTATGAGCAGTTATCACATGCAGTTACATCAGAAGAATCACAGAATTATGGCTCCTAAAAATACCATAGTCATATAAGCCCTAAACCATTTCAGCCGTGTATTCTGTTATACTAAGGAGGTTCATGTTTGCAGTGGTATCACATGTTTACATAGCAGTGGTAGCATTTCAAAATCTGGTTCTGTTTAACAGCCCATCATGACCTTGCACACTTGTTAGAAGTGTGCATACCTTTCAGCTGTCTAGATTTTTGCAGAATGTCCATATTTCTGCCTAATATCTTTGCTCCGTCTCATAAAATTTGTTTTTCTGGCAAATTGTCAAGGGTTGAAATCAATAAATAATGACCGACATTTGAGTTTCATAATTCATATCCTTCAGAGAATACATGCTAACAGAAAACCTGTTACTCTAGCAACTGTCTAAGTTTAGAAGAGCAATGTTTGGGCCTTTGTCCCCCCCCCCCCATTATTTTTGGCTTTGTCCAGATTTGTTGTGCTAAGAGGTTGAGAGCTATGGTTGTGTGGCATATACCTTTAATGCTAATGAGCTTTTATATCAAGCTTACAGACATGTCACCTTCCACAGAGCTCATTGTAGTGCTCAACAGTCAGCTGCATGTAGTTGTTCTATTCTTTAAGTGTACTTAGTAATTATATTTTCATTGCATAACCCCTCCCCCCAAAAATAAATGTATGTGAAGAAAACAAATAAAAAGTACTTTCAGTGAAGACTGTACCTTGACTTACTGGTTCAAAATTTGTCTGATTATTTCTTGACAAGTCTGTTTCTGATAGTACACATTTTAGGACGAATAATGAGGAAATACCATTCTTGTTTTCCCGGTGTGATCTGTTTAGTATGTAGGTTATTTGTTTCTCTCATTGCATTGCCTTCTAGTGTTTTAGGGCTACACGCCATTGCACTTGGGGTATAAGCACAACAATTAAGATGGAAGTTCCTCTCATTTGCTCATTTACCTGGCAGTGGATTAAGTACTTTGGTAAATATGAAGAGACACTCCGAGAAGAGTATATTGTCAGTTTTAGGATATTTATATATGTAATTATTTTTCTGTTTCAGTACAAAGGCTTTGCCTCTGGAAAATTTGCAAACTGCTGCAGGAACTAGAGGCTGATACATCTTTAATCAATGGAAATCTTAGTGCAAGAAATCAAGCAAAGCCATTATTTATTATCTGTTGACAGGGAACATTTAAATAAAATATATGATTTTCACTGAAATGTTAAGGAGAAAAAGTCCAAAGATAATGTAATGGACAGAATAAAGACACAAGTAGACATCGGCATCTGAGATATGTGTTTGGTGAATATACAGATACACTGAGAACTGCAAATCATGCCAAGTTACAGTTCATTCCTGCTTAAGTAAACAAACACTTAACAGTATGTACACAAATGCAATACAAATCTGTTTGAGCTAATACAGTTCATTTGTACATACTGATAACAAATATTTGGAGTCTGCTGACAGGCATGCCTATACTCTAGAAAGTCCTTTTAATATTTTTTTTTAATATACATTTGTTAATTTTGTGAGCCCACTGAGTAGAAGGCTCCCTTTTCAGGGGTGTCCCAATAGCACTGTCCAGTCAAGTGGCTTGCACTGAATCACACAGCAAGCAAATGGGTGTGGAAAAATCAAATCCTGTACCCTTGACTTACAAGAAGCAGCTTATAGGCAATTCAGAGCATTAGTCCTATGTGTTAACTGCAAGCCTGAAGTTATGTTTGGACAATTTTAAATGATTTTGTATTGTATAGGAATTCATTAGTATTTTTTCATGTTGCCCTGCCTTCACTCATTATACTTTCAGTCTTCATTATGAAATACTAACAAACTGGTTTCAGGAATGAGCCTAGGGTACTTCAAGGTAGATTAGGAGAAATAGGTAGATGCAGCTGTTTCCAGCTTTCTTGGACTGTATGAAGATCTCTTGCTGCTTGTGTAATCCTGATGGAGACCAGGGTCCCCTGGAGTTTCACCTCTGGTTCACTGACAGGGAGGAACTGTCATCCTGATATCGCTGCCTATGATAGGAAATCTGACTAACCCCTACTTGGATGATGACTTCTGGCTCTGCTTGCTTGTCCTTCATTAGAGACCTTGATGCTGGACTTAGTGAGTAACTGCTAGGTACAGTCTGGTGAAGATCTGGAAGCTAGGCCGTCTATCTGCCAAAGGGTCTTGTATGGGAAAAACTTGTCTGGGAGTTAGCACAGAGCATTAAGGCTCTGAGCTATTACTGAGTTCTTTTCAGTAGTCAAGGGTACAGAGCTTGATTCCTTTACCCCCATTTGCATACTATGTGACTCTAAGCAAGTCACTTAACCAGACGGTGTTCCCAGGTTGCCCTTGAAAAGGGTACTTGTGTCCAGTAGGCTTAACTGGTTAATAAATAGATAAAATAATCAAAATTAGTAGTAAAATATAGGTGCAGTTTTGGTCTTAAGGGAGGAGATTGTAAGGCTGGAAGAACATCACTTTAGATTGTTGCATCATTCAGGTGAGGAATGGGTTAACAATTGTAAAATTCTAATGGTTGAACCTGTCTAAAGTAATTGGAGGGTGTGATAACTACAGTATATGCTGAAATTCCAGTTGTTTCTTGCAGTCATCTTTCACTCCGTTAATATTTCTTTGACAGATATGTATGCTTTTTACCTTATGATGTTTAGTCTATGTGTAGATATAAAACAATACAAAATTTTGTATTTTGTATATGTACATATTAAATGTGGGGACATTAGGGATAGAACTGAAGAGATAGAGGCCAAATGGATAGTTATGTTGAGAGCTAATTTTGGCCATGGGCTTAATGACAGCATGCCCATCAAACCCATTTTAAGAAAAATACAATATTAGGGCAGGCTGCTATGATTTTATATTTGTATATATGTATCTTTATTTAATAAGCAAGATTTACATATATATGAGCATTTAAATGTTTTTTATTTTAAAATATGTTTTATAAATATATATATATATATATATATATATATATATATATATATATATATACATTTTTAAACAAACAAATAAGTTAGTTGATGTCAGCACTTTCTTATACATTTATTTTTAACCTACTGTTTTATTGCATTGTATAACTTTAAATTCAATAGATTTTTAGGTCTTGTGACTAAATTAGATATATAAATAGGTGTGGTTAATTATGTTACTCATACACCTGATGAAGCATTGTGTGAAAGCGCTTGTGTGACATTAAAGAAGACGTTGTTTTTTACAACGCCTAAAGACTGGTTTCTGCACTTATTTGGACACTGGAGCCTTACCTCAGCTTTCTTTTTTGGATTTCTATAAGTGTAGATATGTCAGCCCTTTGGAACTGTCTTTGGAAGTAAACATTGTAGATTTTGTTTGTTGTCCATATTTGATTTATGTATATTAGGTATGATGTGCAAACAAAACCTAGTGTTATTAAGATTTGCTTTAAGATTTCATGTAGTGCTGTGGTTATTGGAGTTTGTCAGACTTGGAAACATACAATTTGGTTCCTGAGTGCTGTGTCAGCTACAATAAAGCTGTCATAAGACTAAATGGAAATATGTCAACACTGAAACTTATAAAGCTTCATTATGATATATCATTATGTGTAAGATACGCAGAAAGCAGTCTCCAGTAATACAATGGGCAACTGTGCAATCCGTAGAGCTGTAAAGTTACTGTTTTATAGCTTGACACAGAGACACATGTATATAGTTAGGTGCGATTCTGTCATCTATGATATCCTTTGACCACATGTACAGTATGTGTGTATGTACTAGCTAATGAGTTTAGCAGTCATATTGTTTTTTTTCTCCAGCAAATATTCATAAACCGATAATGCTGCTTTCTGCCCATTTTCTTTTTCATTCTTTTGACCAATGACTAGCATATTTTAACAGAAGTTCATCTAAAACCCAACATCTTCATCTGACTCTCTGACCACATTATTCACACACCTCTAATTATGCTGATAGCTCGATACGCTAAGTTTATGGGAACCAGAGCACAAGCCCATGCAGTTTGGGAAAAAATCCTCCTCCTGGGTTTCGTGTCTCACCCATGTGTTTGAATTCATTAACTCAAATATTGTGGGATTTGTTTCTCAACCATGTTTTTGATTTAGCCATACCCGCGGTAGTGGTGCTGCGGTAGCGTTGTCGCCTCTCAGCAAGACGTCCCGTTCGATTTTCAGCTAGAGCATCTTCTGTGTGGAGGTATGCGTGAATGAGCGTGCCTTCGTTGAAGGTTGTGTGTCAGGGCTGGTAACTCGGCACGTAAAAATCCACTACCAAACATTAGCGGACCAGAGTTCCGCTGTGGCGACCCCTAACCAGGATAAGCTGAAAGACAACAAGAACAAGAAGAAGAACAAGAACAACAACAAGAACAACAACAACAACCTTCATTTTGATTTAGCCCATGCAAATATTGTGACAGCAGGTCAGTATTTTAGTTTTTGCCTGTTTTTAATGGCCAGCATGGTACATAGTCTTTTTTTTTTTTTAATTTACCCTGTCCCGCCACTCAGTCTTTATTAGCTGCCAGTAGACGTTGCCTACAAACTTTTAATTTTCACACTTAAATCCATTTCTTCAGCATTAAATCATTTATTTGGTTACTTGTTCTAACCATTCTTCTCAAGGTTAGCTTTATGGTGCTGTCCCAGTACAGCTGTTGACTTTGACACCTTTTCCATTCCATGTACCCACGTTCTGCACACAGCAGTGCATTAAACTAGCACTCTGTTTCTCTTTTTGCCATGTTGGGGAGTTACTAAGGTTTTAGGAGTTTTAACGAGTATACCTGCTTACCAGGTAACAAGAATCAATGCACTGCTTGCCTCCTTTTGCTCATACTGCATGCAGTTGTAGTGTTGAACTGCATATAATCTTGCATGTTTGCAGTAACTGGTAGGCATTTTGTTAACTTAAAATTTCTTTCTTTCTTAAACCGTGTGAAAATCTCTGATCAATCTGGTTGAGTGTAGAAGTGCATGTCATTGAACCAGCCTTATTGGCTTGAACTTGAGTGTAAGAAAGATCTGGAGTGTAGAATGTACAATAAAGATTTTTTTTGGGGGGGGGGGCGAGTCTGTCCCCAGTATCCTTTATTGTATATGATGAGATGTTTCTATGATCTTTGCCTTGGATCTACTGGTCACATTATTTTCAGTGCCATTTGCCTCCCTACTACTTAATGTGGTTCATTTGGCCAGTTAATCAGTTATTGAAATGTCAGTATATTTTACAACTGTTGGCAAATTTCGTAATTTCATATGGAAAATCATAACAACACACATACAAAACCTTGTATTGAAACAGTCAGTGGTAACGTACGTATATAAAAAAAAATGGTTAGCTAGCCTGTTAATTACTGTTGAAATATAGTCAAAGAATTAAAAAGTGTTAAACCAGTTTGTATAGAATCATTCAGCAGTCTAAATACAGCATCTTTTTTATGTTTGTTTTAGTTTTATGACAGAATACAGTGTGCCTTGGAGAGCAGTCCGTGCTTATAATTGTATACATTTAACACATGGAACCAAGGCAGCAGTGCTGTCAAGAACCATAGTGTAATAACAGTATATAAGAAAACACGTTAAGCTTACATGTGACTATTTAAACCACGATATCATGTCAGCAGAGAGATGTGGAAACAGTGCTGAGTCTAAAATAGACCGGTAAGAATAAGCCTTGATATAGTTGAGGGAAAACATCTTCTTGAATACAATGAAGAGTCCTAGCTGGAAAGAAAAAGTCAGCACATGTGCAGCACATCGTGCATGCTGATTACGCTCCAGAATATGCAGAAGCACAATACACGATGCAGTTACTGTACGGTCATAACAGCTTTCAGAGGTGTGTAACATAGAGGATTATGAGCAGGTTTCTGATGTTAACCACCTTATGTGTTGGTGTCATGGATGTTGTGAACTTCACCTTAAGAGTTGAGCAAGGTGGATCTCTGGAGTTGAATCCTGAGAGCACATGACAAGTGAGTTATGATTTCAGAGGACTGATCATAATTTTTTTTTACCTGCTCTGATATACTACTAGTTACAGAAAAAAAGTGCAGGAGCTTAAAGTATTTTACAGTTTTGAAAGCTGTAAAACACTGAGTGCTAACTTAGACAGTAGCAGGAAGTAAAGTGACTATGATCCTTTAAATAGTTGCACTACGCTTTCTGTTGCCACATACACTAAAAGAAATGTTGCAGTCAGAAGTGTCTTACAGTTGTTTGTGATAATTTGTCTTCCTGCCACTGTTCTGAGATGGTTACTGTCTATGCTGTAGTGTGAAAGACTTGAGCCTAACAATGCTGAAAGGTACTTAACAGAACTTTAAGCACCTTTATTCCACACCAACTGCAGAGGTGTAGAAGGATAAAACCCTGACTGTGGTCCAGGTGACCCACGTTCATTGAGTAGCACAGGCACGTGGTGGTGCTGGGTAGTAGAGGATGAGGTTAAATGCTACCACAGTTCCTTTCTGGGGGAGTGACTTTGCATAGGCATCCTAGGCGTGGCCTTTTGGCCCAGTATGCCACTATCTGGAGTAGCCTTCATTAAGCCTTCATTTTTTTTAAGTCAGTTTGTTCGTTTTCTATTGTTTACACATATATATATATATATATATATATATATATATATATATATATATATATATATATATAAGCTTTAAACTGTTTTTAGTTTATCTGCTTTATTTTCTGGGGGGAAAAAAAAAAAATATATATATATATATATATATATATATATTTGTTTCCAGCCTTTCTAAGCTAGTATAGTTCAGTTTTCAGGTTAATGCTGAATTCAGGACTGTGTTACAAATCTCTGTGTTTGCCCATACCTTACTTGGATAGAAGGAAGTTTCTCTGTTCACCTGTGAGAGACGGGAGCTTTGACCAGCTTATCTGTCCCTGAAGGAGTGGTTTCAGCCCAGAAATTAGTCGTTTATTGGCCATTTTGGGCTAATTTCTATCTCTCATTTCCCTGCTATAAATACTGTATTTGCCCTGTTTTGCGGGCTGGGCAGTGCCGGTTAGCTAGGGAAAAGCTATTCCTGGCTCCACAAAGTCTCCTCTTAAATTTTTCCCTTGGAACTAGACAAACTTTCAACTTAAGCACTCAAGCCATTCATTTCTCAGCCCAGCACTTGCTCAAAACTTATAGCAAGCACTTATAAGCACTAGGTAGCCTATCATCCACGGGAAGAGTGAGTTTTGGCCAAGAAATTCTAGTTTATTTGGCTGTTTGGGCAGTTTTCCATCTCTTTCAACTTGCTGGCTTAAAAGCCTACGTTTGTACTTGTTCCCCACCTTTCCTGTAACTAGTCTAGTCCAGATACAGAGTTGCTGTATCCAGGACTGTTGGTAAGCTTCTGAGCCCTGCAAGCCTTTCTGTGTTGGAGGAAAGCCTTCTAGCTTATCAGTGGGAGTGGTAAGCACTAGGTAGCCTGTCTACCACGAGAGGAGAGGTTATTGGCCCAGAAATTGTAGTTAATTGACCATTTGGACAGTTGGTCCATCTCTTTCAACTTTCTGGTTTAAAGGACCACATCTGCGCTTGTTTCCCCATCTTTCCTGTAACTAACCTACTGGGTAGCACTAGAAAGCCTTAAACTGATACAAGCCTTCTAGCTTAGGAGAGAGACTTTGGAGTGATTAAGTATCAGTTTTCTGTACTTTCTTGCTGTACTTAACTGTTTTCCACCTAAACGCAGATTTTCGAGTGTTTATTGTGATTTAAAAGCTTGTTTATTTCACATATTGTACTTATTTGACTGCCTGCACTTTTAAAAAGTTGTTTTTTTGTTTTAATAATTTGTTTAACTGCTGTAGGCTACACACTAAAGTGCAATAGCCTTTTCTGATAGTTTGTAGTCGTTTAAAGCTATTTTAAGTGTATTTTCCTTATCTTTAAAAAAAAAAAAAAAAAATCCTTATTTCCTGCCTTTCTAAGCTAGTATAGTCCAGTTTTCAGGCTAGTGCTGAATTCAGGGCTATGATGCTAGTTTCTGAGTTGCCCATATCTTACTTTGATGGAAGGAAGTTTCTCTGTTCACCTGTGAGAGAGGGGAGCTTTGAGCAACCTATCTGTCCCTGGAGGAGTGGTTCCAGCCCAGAAGTTAGTAGTTTATTGGTCAGTTTGGGCTAATTTCTATCTCTTTCATTTCCCTACGCATCGCATCTGGCAGTGCCGGTTAGCTACTGTTAAATTATTCCCGGCTCCACTAAGTCAACTGTTCAGTTTTTCCCTTGAAACTAGTCTAACTCTCAACCTAAGCACTCAAAAAGCATCTTACAGCCCAGCACTTGCTCAGACCTATTAGCAAACACTAATATACCCTGACACTGATTGCCCAGCAGAGCAAGGCTCTTTATTCAACCCTCACCAACCAAGCAACTAAGCAGCTCGCCCTATTATTCAGGCATGACCAACGGGCAACTTCAGGTGCACTCTCCAGTCCAGCTGGTGAATCTGGGTATCCTGAGGCAGTGTTACAACTGCCTCATGTACACAGACCTCCTACCACGAAACACTAACATATGCAAGAGATGCAATTATACAGCCAAATTGGAAGCTAAGCGGTCTCCACCCAAGACTGGAACAGACAGTCAAGAGGAGAAGGTTAACATTTGCACCACAACTCCAGCCGCACACAGACCTACTAAAACAGCACTGGCAAAAAATACACAAAATCATACTCGGAGGCTCTAAATAAAAACCTGCAAAAGCATCAGAGACCTCCAAAGCAGACACCCAAACAACCTGCACTTCCCGTCACAAACCAGACAACACTTAAAACACAAAATCAGTGTGTCGCACAATCACAGCCCATAAGGCGAAATAACATACCTAACACACTAGTAATAAGTGACTCTATAGTCAGGCACACTGACGTCTCACTCACTAGGCTGGACAAGCAGAAGGTTACTGTTAGCTGCCTGTCGGGAGCCAGAATCCACCACATAACACAAGCACTCGGGTCACTCCAGAGCAAGTACAAATATGACTTTGTCATTGTTCATGTTGATGTGAATGACCTGAGACGTACCTCCTTGGGCTACATGAAAAGAGACATGGAAGAGCTCTCTGATCATGTAGCCCAGGCTGGTATGACCCTGACCCTGAGTAGCATCCTGCCCTCACCAAGAATGATACCTCAGTAAAAAGAAAAAAAAATGATCAAGTTCAACAGTTGGCTAAGCTTCTGGTGTCATTCAAAGGGGATCCAGTGTCTGTCAGCCTGGGACGACATGCTCGACAAGCCGTGTTGCTTCGCAAGAGACGGCTTGCACCTTTCACCCCTAGACTTTAGAATACTGGTCCGAGGCTCTTGCTGCCCCCATAGTGCCTTTTTTAAGCAAGGCTCAAAAGTCAAACCTACCTCCGTAAACAGCGCAATTAACAAAAAACTGAGGGTTATGCTACTCAGTGCCAGGAGTTTAAATCTCAAAATGCACTCGCTCGAAGCACTCCTCAGTATGGAAAACGTCGACATCTGTGCAGTAACTGAAACCTGGTTCAAGGCTCCAGAGAGCACCCCAGCACTACTGGGCTACAACTCATACCACACGTTCTGGCCACAGAACACGGACCGAAACACAAAAGGGGGGGGGGTGTATCCATATTCATCAAGGATACCTAAACCTCCAGGTTAGTGGCGCAGCATGATACCTCTGAGATCATCCATAATCAACCAACATTGGGCAAATATGCAATGCAAATTGTGGCCTGCTACAGATCACCGTCCATGACCCAGGACCACCACTCCACCTTTCTGGAGACACTGGAAAACATGAAGGTCCTACCAAACACCCTGATACTGGGCGATTTCAATTACCCTACCATTCACTGGGAAAACTACTATAGTACAAATTCCCAGGCCCAGCGCTTCCTGGGATTCATCAACTCAAACGCCCTGATCAGCTGGTAAACTCCCCTACCAGAGGTGAAAACATATTGGACCTGGTCATCACCAATATGGGCAACAGGTGTTCCACACCGGAGGTCAATCCGTCACTGGTTAGATCAGACCACAAACTAATCACTCTGGATGTCCACACCCCACCACCACCTCCAACTAAGGAAACTACAGTAAAAAACTTTTCTAAAGCAAACTTCACCTTACTTAAGACAGAGGTGGTAGGTTTCACAGCCCCCACGCTAAAGGATAACGCTGCCCAAGATGCAGAAACCTTTACAAATGCACTCTGTGAGCACCTACAAGGATGCATGGATCGTGCCATCCCTAGCAAAACCAAGACTCACTCCTCTAAGAGAAGGAAACCAGTTTGGTGGACCCCTGCAATAAACAGGCTATACAATAGAAGGAGGAAACTAGTTCAGAAAAAAAGCAAATCCCAAGAAGGAAAGACATACCTGATCGGTATCAGTAAGAAACTGAGGTCCCTCATGAAATCATCCAAGGCTAACTTCGAAAGAAAAATAGCCAAGGATTCAAAAGAGAACCACAAAGCCTTCTTTAGCTATGTTAAGAATCTAAGTGGCAACTCGCAGATATGCACTGAAGTAGTGCAAAATAGCACAAAATATACTGAACCTACTGATATTGCCAACATCCTGGCAGATAGATTCAGTGCAAACTTCACCCCCCTCTCACCTCCAAAAGGGCCCACAACAATACCGGAAAATTGTAGTGTCCCAAAAATCACAGACGCACAGGTGAAAACAGCCCTTTCAAAAGCCAAAAACACAGTGTCAGTGGGACCAGATGGTGTCCCAGGCTGTGTCTTGCATGAACTACAGAATGAACTAACCCCCCACCTAAACATGCTGTTCAACCTCAGCCTCTCCACAGGCTACGTGCCCATAGAATGGCGCACAGCAATAGTTATTCCTGTCCACAAAGGAGGGGCCACAACTGACCCTGGTAACTATCGCCCCATAAGCCTGACTAGCCTGGTCTACAAGGCTATGGAGCGCATTATCATGGAACTCATTAGCAAAGACATTGGGAACCTCCAGACACTTGACCTGACCCAGTTCGGCTTTAAGGGCAGATCATGCCTACTAAACCTGGTTGACTTCTTTGAGACAGTCACCAAGGCCATAAACGAGGGAAAGGTGGTTCACACAACCTACCTTGATCTTGCCAAGGCTTTCGACACTATTCCCCACTCGGGTATTACAGAAAAACTCACCAGCCTGAACATAAACCCCTACGTCACAAGATGGGTTGCCAACTGGCTTACAGACAGAACTCACACGGTAAGAATAGTGGGCTCCAGGTCCGACTCTAAACCAGTCACAAGTGGTGTCCCGCAAGGCTCAGTCCTGGGACCCATACTGTTCGGCATATACTTCTCAGAAGTACAGGCAAACACAGGAGGACTATGGCTAACCAAGTTTGCCAGTGACTGCAAACTGGGAGCCATAATTGACTCTTCGGCTGACACGGACATCCTCCAAAAGGGCCTTACTGAGATGGACACCTGGTGTCAAAGTCATGGCCTCAAGCTAAATGCCAAAAAATGCATAGTCATCCCATTTAGGAAAAACAAAACACCCACAAATTACCACATAGGTAGCAGCCCCCTTAATACAGAAGATATAATAAGAGATCTGGGGACCCAGGTAGATAGTAATCTCTCCTTTGACAATCATATTGCCAAAGTAGTTAGGAAATCCTTCGATGTGGCCCATCTAATTGCTAAAGGGTTCACATCTAGAAATAAAGAGGCTATAGTGCCCCTCTACTCATCACTCATTAGACCCATCATAGAGTACAATGCCCCATTTGGGATGTACCTCACAAGACACTTCCAACAGCTGGAAAGACCACAAAAGTACCTCACCAAGAGGATTACTGGTCTCAAACATACGTCCTATGCAGCCCCGACTGAAAAAACTCTGGCTGTACTCGGTGGCATATCGCTTACTCAGAGGTGATCTCTGCCTGACTTACAAAGCCATGTCCAATTCAGAATTGATGGACACGCTTCACCTAAAGAAATCCAAGTCACAGCGAGCCATGTGCTCTAGTGAGCTAAACCTCACCACAACAATAAATAGAACATGCTGGCGGGATAGATTCCTGTCACAGAGACTCCCCATGCTTTGGAACAAAATTCCAAATTACATCAGGCAGAGCACCTCACTAACACTCTTTAAGAGAAATCTTGACGAGTGGATGGGTTATAGAAAATACACCCCTGGGATCACTTCATTGGCTCTGCTTTACAGAGGATCACTTAATTAATCAATGGGGTAGCGAAAGCCGACACACTCTGGCTAGGCTTATAAATGCCCTCAGGCAGATAGCCTAGTACCTACCTATAAACCCTAACACTATACCCTCCTGTACTGTACAGAAGGACAAGGCTCTCTATTCGACCTTACCAGCCATCCAGTAAAACAGTTCACTGTACCTATCCAGGCATGTCCAAAGGGCAGTTTCCGGTGTACTCTCCAGTCGAGCTGATGAATTTGGGCATTTTGAGGCAAAGTTACAGCTGCCTCATGTACACAGATGGCCTCCTCCTCCTACCACCAAACACTAATATATGCGAGAGATGCACTTATACAGCCAAACTAGAGGCTAAGCTTTCTCAAACCAAGACTGGATCAGACAGTCAAGAGGAGAAGGGAAATACTTGCATCACACCACCAGTCTTACATAGACCCATTAAACCAGCACCGGAAAAAAACACACACAAATACATGAAAACGTACTCGGAGGCTCTAAATAAAAATCTGCAAAACCAACAGAGACCTCCATAGGTTCATAGGTTGGTACTAGGCTATCTGCCCTAGGGCCTATGCAAGCCTAGCCATAACAATTCCCTGGATATTTCTTCCCACAATATTTACTTCTCTGGACCCCTATCTAGCAGGGCGACTGACATGATCCCTGGGGTGAATTTCCTGTCTCCCATCCAATCATCAAGGTTCCTTTTGAAAAGGGCCAAGGAGGTGCTCTGCTTGACATGTATGGGCAAGTGTATTCCAGAGTATGGGGAGTCTCTGGGTCAGGAACCTATCCCTCCAGCATGTTTTGTTCATTGTGATGACAAGGTTTAGATCCCTGGAGCGTGTGGCTCTGAGGGATTGGGATTTCTTTAAGTGGAGCATGTCCAACAGTTCAGGGTTTGACATGGCCTTGTATGTTGAGCAGAGATCGCCTCTGAGTAGACAATATGCCACAGAGTATAGCTGGAGTTTTTTTAGACGGTCAGCATATGGTATCTGCTTTCCAAAGCAAACATCCAAGCAACCTTCACCCCCCAACACAAACCATGAAACACATACTTCACAAAACCAGTGTGCCATGCAATCACAGCCCTTAAGGCAAAATAACATACCCAACATACTAGTAATAGGTGACTCTATAGTCAGGCACACTGACGTCCCACTCACTAGGCTGAATAAGGAGAAGGTTACTGTTAAGCTGCCTGTCGGGTGCCAGGATCCGCCACATAACACAAGCACTCAGGTCACTCTAGAACAAGTACAAATATGACTCGATGACCTGAGCCGTATCTCCCTGGACTACATGAAAAGAGACATGGAAGAGTTCTCTGATCATGTAGCCCAGGCCTGTATGACTTTGACCCTGAGTAGCATCCTGCCTTCACCAAGAATGATACCACAGTATAAAGAAAAAATACTCGATTTCAACAATTGGCTAAGTTTCTGGTGTCATTCAAAGGGGATCCAGTGTCTTTCCGCCGGGGATGACATGCTCAACAAGCCACGCTGCTTCGCTAGAGACGGCTTGCACCTGTCACCCTTAGGCTTTTGAATACTGGCCAAGGCTCTCGCCACCCCCATAGTGCCTTTTTTAGGCAAGGCTCAAAAGACAAACCCACCGCCATAAATAGCATAAGTAACAAAAAAACTGATGGGGTAATGCTACTCAATGCCAGAAGTCTAAACCTCAAAATGCATGCACTCAAGGCACTCCTCAGTATGGAGAAAATCGATATATGTGCAGTAACAGAAACCTGGTTTAAGGCTCCAGAAAGCACCCCAGCACTACCAGGCTACAACTCATACCATACATTTTGGCCACAGAACCCAAACTGAAATACAAATGGCAGGGGCGTATCCATATTCATCAAGGATACCCATACCTCCAGGTTAGTGGCACAGCACAATGCTTCAGAGATCATCCACGTGCAACTAACATGGGCAAAACTGCAATTCAAATTGTAGCTTGGTACAGATCACCCATCATGTCCCAGGACCCCCATTCCACATTTTTGGAAAGACTGGGAAACATAAAGGTCCTACCAAACACCCTAATATTGGGTGATTTCAATTACTCAAACATTAACTGGGAGAACTACTCAAGTACCAACTCCCTTGCCCAATTTTTCATAGAATTTATAAACTCAAACGCCCTAGTTCAACTGGTCAACACTCCCACCAGAGGTGACAACATATTCGTCCTGGTCATCACCAACATCTGTGACCGGTGTTCCACACCAGAGGTCAACCCCTCGCTGGTTAGATCTGACCATAAACAAATCACTTTGGATATCCATATTCCGCCCCCACCCCCGGACAAGAAAACTACCATGAAAAACTTTACAAAAGCAAACTTCATGTTACTTAAGACCGAGGTGGAACGTTTCAAACTCCCCATGCTGAAGGAAAACACTGTCCAAGCTGCAAAATCCTTTACTAATGCATTCTACAGGCAGCTACAAGAATGCATGGATCGTGCCATCCCAAGCAAAACCAGGACTCACTCCTCCATGAAAAGGAAACCAGTGTGGTGGACTCCTGCCGTAAACAAGCTGTACAATAGAAGGAGAAAACTAGTACAGAAAAAAGTAAAATCCCAAGAAGGGAAGACATCCCTGATCATTATCAGCAAGAAACTACGCTTTCTCATAAAATCATCTAAGGCAAGCTTTGAAAGAAAAATTGTCAAGGTCCTCCAAAGATAACCACAAGGCATTCTTTAGCTATGTCAAGAATTTAAGTGGCAATGCTCAGATCTGCTTGGAGTTGGTGCAGAATGGCACAAAATACACTGAACCGACTGATATCGCCAACATCCTGGCAGACAGGTTCAGCGCAAACTTCAACCCCCTCTCACCCCCAAAAAGGCCCATAACCATACCAGAAGAATGTAGAGTCCCTGAAATCACAGGCATTTGGGTTAAAGCATCAATGGGACTGGACTGTGTCCCAGTCAGCATCCTACACGAGCTCAAAAACGAACTAACCCCTTACCTAAACACAGAGTTCAAACTCAGCCTCTCCACAGGCTAAGTTTCCCATAGAGTGGCGCACAGCAATGGTTATTCCGCTCCACAAAGATGGAGCCACAACAGATCCCGGGAACTATCGACCTATAAGCCTGACTAGCTTGATCTGCAAGGCTATGGAGCGCATCATCGTGGAACTCATTAACAGTCATCGGGAACCTCCAAACACTGGACCCTACCCAGGTTAGCTTTGTTAAAGGGCAGGTCATGCCTCCTAAACCTGGTGGACTTCTTTGAGACAGTTACCAAGGCTATAGACGTGGGAAAGGTGGTACACACAGCTTACCTAGATCTCGCTAAGGCCTTCGACACCATTCCCCATTCTGGTATTATAGACAAGCTCACCAGCCTGAACATAAACCCCTACGTCACACGATGGGTTGCCAACTGGCTCACGGACAGAACCCACATGGTGAGAGTTGCTGGAGCTAGGTCCGACTCTAAACCAGTTACAAGTGGCGTTCCCCAGGGCTCAGTCCTAGGACCCCTCCTGTTCGGCATATACTTCTCAGAGGTACAGGCAAGCACAGGAGGACTATGGCTGACCAAGTTCGCAGACAACTGCAAACTAGGGGCTATAATTGACTCTCTGGCTGACACAGACATCCTCCAAAAGGGTCTCACTGAGATGGATACCTGGTGTCAAAATCATGGTCTCAAGCTAAATATCAAAAAGTGCATAGTCATCCCCTTTGGAAAAAACAAAGTACCCACAAACTACCACATAGGTGGTAGTCCCCTAAATACGGAAGATGTAATAAGGGATCTGGGGATCCAAGTAGATCGTAAATCTCACCTTTGATTATCACATTGCCAAAGTGGTTAGAAAATCTTTCTACGTGGCCCACCTAATCACAAAAGGGTTCGCATCCAGATCAAAAGAGGTCATTGTGCCCCTCTACTCATCACTCATCAGACCCATCATAGAGTACAACGCCCCATTTGGGATGTACCTTACAAGACACCTACAACAGCTGGAAAGACCACAGAAGAACCTCACCAAGAGGATCACTGGTCTCAAACAGATGCCCTATGCAGCTCGACTGAAGAAATTACAGTTGTACTCTGTTGCATACCGCCTACTCAGAGGTGATCTCTGCCTGGCATACAAAGCCATGTCCAACCCAGAATTGATAGACATGCTCCACCTAAAGAAAACCTTATCCCCTCGAGCCACACGCTCTAGGGATGTAAACCTCACCACAGCAATAAATAGGATGTACTGGAGGGAAAGATTCCTGTCTCAGAGACTTCCCATGCTTTGGAACAAGATCCCAATCTACATTAGGCAGAGCTCCTTGCTAACACTCTTCAAAAAAAAAAAAACCTTAACGAGTGGATGGGAAACAAAGTTTACCTCGGGGATCACTTCAGTGGCTCTGCTGGACAGAGGCACAGGGAGCTAATCTAAGGGGGTGGCGAAGGCCAACACATTCTGGCTAGGCTTATAAATGCCTTCGGGCAGATAGCCTAGTACCCACCTAAGAGTACACAGGAGCACACATTTCACAGAGGGTTTTGTGGGACCTTGTGGTGATGCAAGTAGTTCTTCCTCCTCACAATGGGGTCAGGCCATTCAAATGTCCTCATAGCTAGAATGATAGTAAGGACACAGGTCTCATGGTTACCTGAATGACAGCCATCTCTAGAAGGCTCATGCCTTTGTGAGTCTGGGATCCCCTACCTCTGAGGAATGAGTGGTTTCAAATCAGGTTAGGGAGGCTTGACTGTAAGCTGGCATAGGGGCAAAAATTATAGGTGAAAAACATCTGATGAAAGATGCTTAATAAACTTGTTTTTTTTTTCCAGCATTAGGACAAGTGCAGCACTCCGGTACTACAGACTTTGTGCACCTTTTAAAGCCGTCATTACTCTGTTGTTTTTTTTTTCTGATATAGGACGACTATTGCAGCACTGTGGTACTATAGACTTATTCACTTTTTAAAGCTGTCATTATTATGGTGTCACACTGCGACATACAAGGCAGCCATCATAGTGCAGTGTCTGAAGCTCTATCAGTTTTAAAAGCTATAATACAGTTTGCACTGCCACACTAATAATCAAAGAGGTTTCAAAGTGAAGCATGCCATAACTTTTAAAGCTCTTAGTTGATTGAAAGTAGATTTTGCTTCTGGCCTTTGTCTTTGTGGCAGTGGGAAGTGTTATACAGATATCTTTGGTCTGACAGTCACTTGACCCACACATTATGCAGTGGTGAGAATTCTTCCTGAATGTGCTTTTAGGAGCAAACCCTGGATAGATATTGAAGCTGACACACTCCAGTGTTTTGTCCCATGGAAAACCTTTGCGGTAGTAGAATGTGTATAAAAAGCTTAGTGCACCCTAGTCCTAAGGTGACAAGTTAAATGCTCAGTTACCTAATAAGGTACTGAGGAAAACATGAAATAAAAACTAAGTAAGCTGCATTTATGGTGGGAGAACCTCTAGGGTGATAATCTGTTGTTCAGGCAGATGGTAAGGTTTATTTGCCCCTGTCCTGAAGATGCTGCAGCTCAAGCCATTCATCGGTGCAGAAGTGTTAAGCTGAAGAATGACATGTACTCAGTTCTGTTCAAGTTAAAATTATCTTTATTGGCAGATGAGCGCTACTTAGGTTAAGTGCTTAATCATTCTTAAAGGCTATGTTTAGCTTTTTCACCTCTGTATTGGCTGGACTTGTTTTAACTTTATTCCTAGACCTAAATGTTTTATTTTTTTCTTTCAAGACATTTTGGGGTTTCTGTTTGGTTTGAAATACTTGCCTCCTTTGGTCATAGATTCACAAAAGTGGCCTTGTGACACACAGCTCCCTATGGCTGAATTGCACATGATATGTATAGTGTGCCTTTGGCCATCTCATGATCCTCACAGTCATCAGGTACAGATTCAGTGAGATCTGTAGGTACAGAAGGAGAAAAGCGTTCAGAAAATACCTGCAAGTGCAGAGGAGTGTCATTTCCATCTTCCTTTTTACTGCCTTTGTCTTCCATATAAAAATCTAAAAAAAAAAGTTTTATAAAATGGAGAGTGAAAATCGCAAGGACCACGAGAAGCACAGTGATGATGAAAAGAGGCACACAAGAGCACTATTCTTCCAGGCACCTGGTTACAGCCCATTTACCAGCTCTTCTATTAGTTGTGCAGCAGATTTCACTGCTGCATCTTTCCCTGACATGTATACCTTATTCCTTCTCTAGAAAGCAGTACGGTCTCCACTCCAGGATGTTTCAGTGGTTCCAAACTCCTCTGCATCATGAGTGTGTCAGTGTTCTCCCTCAGATGCCCTTCATTTGTTAGTTGTGACATTAAGCAGGACACTGCACTCCTCAGTCACCTTATTCCTACATCAGCGTTTCTGCCAACTGAGCATAAAAGTTGCTGACTGTCTTCAGCTACCTGCCATTGTAGATGGCCTTTTAATGATTACTCAAGCCATTTTTTTTCATAAGGTGATGCTGACAGTCTATTCTATAAACTGTTTCCCTTCCCTTTCTTTTCCTTCCATCTGATCCCTTTCAGTTTCAGCAAACTTTGGTGCTTCCATTATCTTAAGCATCCTGTCATTAGAACCACTGGCGTTTCACCTTCCAGCATTGCTACTGATGCAGGACCACCTAGCATCAGTGCTGATGATCTCAGTGTCAGTGGCTCTGACTGTAGGACCTCTTATTGTTAGCATTGAAACTTGTGCTTTCATCATTGGTTCCTTATGCGCTGATGTTAGTATGTATGGCTTATTATAGACAGAAGGTAAAGACCTGTGTTCACACTTCATTTGTCACTGCAGTGTACCACCTGCCTATCCTTATTGTTTAGACTACATCTCCCTTGCCAATGCAGATGTAAGGAATGCAGTGTCCTTGAAGGTTCTCCTTGCCAGCAGATAACATGGTTGTTGCAGTTTAGAATTTACAGTTAAGTTCAAGCCTCTCCAGTTTAAGAATGTCACAACCAGATAATTTAAATAAGGTTAGAAAAAGATTTATTCCTAAAAATAATTTTGTGAAGCATTATAGTTAAAAAAAAAAAAACATACTTATAGAGCAGAAGATTATATTGCATAAAACTGCAGCAGTTATTTGTTGGCCTCCAATCATCTGCATATTGAAGTTTGAGTAATACTTAAAACTACAGTAAAAGTAATACACATCTCTATAGTAAGTAATTGTGTGGATTATAGGTTTGTTGCTTTATACTGTTGAAAGTCTTTTGTGCTAGTCATCAAGAAACTTTAGCACATCACCTTTGCAATGATAAGAATAGAGTAGATGTCCTTCCATTCACTGCTGCATTATTCTTAACACGTGGGATATAGCCCGCAAGGCGACCTGAAATCTGGCCAGTATACCAAAGCCTTTAGTTGCCCTATGGTATGCCATATGTCACTAGTACACTCCTTGCGTTGTGTAGGGCAGAAAATGGATGTCTGGGCGTACTTTCCAAAGAAATATTTTGCCGCCAGTCTGAACGCCATTCTTTGATCATCAGTCTGATCGCCTGAGTTGTGTTGCGCTGGTGTACCTTGGCTCAGACAAGGGCCCCATTTGGGTGTTTTTCCTTGCTGTTGGTTGCTTTTATATTTGTGGTTAATGTCATCCAGTAGGGGAAAATGCAATTGTGGGAGACAAACTCCCCCATAAGGATCACCACAAGTCGTGTTTGTTTTGCTTGGGAGCCGCTCACGACCATACATCTTGCAGTATTTCTCAGGCCTTTGTCCCCAAAACTCTTAGAAGTCACCTTTCTTCCCTCAAAATTTAATTAAGAGAATCAACATCTTAAAACACTTAGTTCGGGGATCGATGGAAGGTGCTTCTAGGCCCAAAGTACATCCACCAACGAAGAGGAAGGCCAAGAGTGCTAGGTTAGATTCTTTGGCTGCTAATCCCTTATTGGACATCTCTCTCAAGACTGATGACCTGGAAGTTTGCCCGCTTCCAGAATTGGATTCCCATGCAGTGTCTGGTTCAGAAACCAGTATGGATTCAGCTACTCACACGTCCTTGGAGGCCTTGCTTGTGTCTTTCACAGATGTCCAGAGGGAACCACGGCTTGTGATTATGGAAGGGCCTAGGGGTATTATGCATATCTTAGTGATGGAGGAAGTGCTGACTACGATTGTGGAGTGCAGGCCTACCTCTGGGCCTTCTACCTTTTATAAGGCAGACATCCATTTAAAAAAGAAATGGGGAAAAAAAAGGCATTTGTCTCCTGCCCCTTTTACTTGGGGCCTGTTTAAGGCCCTTATGGCTCTGAAAGGGGTTTCTCTTCCAGCTCCTCCTGGGTCGTCTTCCCCTTCGAAAATGGTTAGAAATCAGGATTCCTTAGATGAAGAGGTAGATTCTGATGAGGACTCCTTGGCCTACTCCACACAGATTCATTCTCTTTTGGACTACGGCTCTGAAGAGGAGGAATCCACCAGTCTAGACTCTCCTGTTGAAGAGATCTCATTTGGGGATACCATTGTAAGGATGATAGAGTATTACAAATGGAATTGATCTCAAGTGTCTGTGCACAAGTGATATTATGAGCTTCTTCAGATGGATTCCCCTAAACCTCTGCTGTACCTCCCGTTTTGCCTGCCTTTTTGAATACATTTTCCTCTGCTTCACAGGCTCCAGATCCCCCCCACCTCTAATAAACCTGACTGTTTCTATAAGGTGCCAGAGGACTGAAACCATTTATACAAGTGTCCTCCTGTTGATCCCTCTCTAGTTTCTGTGGCTTCTGATAAGCTTTCCAAATGACTGCCTTCCACTAAGCTTCTTCCCTCTGATAAGGACAGTAGAACCACTGAAAGGTTGGGCAAGAAGATATATACTTCTGCCACCCTTACCTTCAGAGCCATTAATCATCAGACTCACATGAGCAAGTATGTCTTAGCCCTGCTTTCCCAGACTTGCCAACTTTTAGCTGACCTGATTCTGAGGTTAAGACTTCTGCCTTGTCTCTGTTGTGGGCTTTCTCCCAGGTAGCTAGACTTCTCTCAGGTATCTAGACAGTACATTAAGCGCAGTTGTGATGTAGCAGATGCTTCTTCCAGGGCTGTAGCTTCTGGCTCAGTATTGATGAGATATTCCTGGCTACACCTTCAACCTTTGCTTGCTAACATTTAGGCTAAGCTGATGGATGCCCCACTGGATAACAAGTGCTTGTTTGGTACTGATGCTAGAGATTTGTTCAAGTCTGTACAGGAAAAAGGTAAGGAATTGCAGGATCTGAAACATGTTTTTGGTTCTCCTGTTCTTGAGTTTCAAAGGAGTTATCCTTCTAAGTCCGCCTTTGTTCCTAGGCAGTTGCAACCACAGCAAAAAAGTAAGAGAGGAGGTAAGAGTTCTTCCAGGTAAGCCCACTCAGAGTACTCTTGTTCAGAAGCGGCCCTTTCCTGACAAAACAGGGCCTGTCTGAGTACCAGTCTCTTCCCAGTCACATTCCTCTTTCTCTTCATCTGTCTCTTCCTCTGTGGTCACACATATTACCCAAGACTCTTGGGTCCTCTCCATCATTCGCCTAGGCTACTTTATGGTTTGGAAATCTTTTCCTCCCTTCATGGGCATTCCTCAACTTCCTCAAGACCAGTTATATCTCTTTCCAGAGGTTATTCAGGAACTTCAGTCTCAAGGCACCATTCAAGAAGTCACTGCTGCCCAGAGAGGGAAGGGATTTTACTCCAAAATGTTTCTGGTTCCAAGAAAAGAAGACAGTTAGAGACCCATTCTGGACCTGTGTCACCTAAACACCTTTCCTGAAGGTGGCTACATATTGAATACTTTGACTTTCAGTATTGTTTCGTTTACTTCTCCCTAAGGGCTTCCTTGTTTCTCAGATATCAAGGATGCTTACCTCCACATTCCTATTCATCCCCCTTTCAGGAAGTTTTTACATGTCTCTGTTGCGTCCTTGCATTTTCATAGGTTCATAGGTGGTTACTGGGCTGTAGACCCGAAGGTCTTTATAAGCCTAGCCATGTGAACCAATATAATACTAGAGAAACCCAATATAAAAGGATCTTGCCAAAACTCAAGATCTTAGTTAGCAATGACTGCCAATGTCTAGGAGGGTCATAGATGAAATCCCCGGCAGGAATTTACAGTTTCCCATCCAGTCACCCAGGCTACGCTTAAACAGGATCATAGAGGGGCTCTGATGTGACTTGGTAGCCTATTCCAGAGGAGTGGCAACCTCAGAGACGTATCTGTCTCTCCAGCAGGTCCTATTTATGTCGCAGGCCAGGATAAAGGTCCCTGGAGCAAGTAATCCTTGTCCCATTTGACTTGCGGATGTGCAGCTTTTCCATTAGGTTTGGATCCAAAATTGCTGTATAGGCCAGGCACAAGTCTCTTCTAAGTAGTCTGTATGCTACTGAATATAGTGACAGTGACTTCATTCTGTCAGTTTATGATATGTGCTGGAAACCCTGAATTTTCTGTTAGAAATCTCTGATGTCTCTCAAGTTGTTGCAGGTGCCTAGTAAGGTACATGCCAAAGGGAGCATTGTAATCCGTTATTGGCATGATGAGGCTTGAGTACAAGGGAGTTATGACCTCTTTTGCTATTGAGGCAATGCCTTTGCTAATGAGGTGTGCAACATAGAATGCCTTCCTTACCATAATAGACACATGGTGGTCAAAATTTAGGCTGCAGTCAACTTGCATTCCCAAGTCTCTCAGTACTGAGTTGTTACTTAGTTTATTATTATTATTATTATTATTTATATGATAGTCTTCAGGGATATTGTTTTTACCGAAGGCGATGATAATGCACTTTTTTGCATTGAGTGCGAGTCCATGACTTTGGCACCAGTCATTGGTTTGTGTAAGTTCCTCTTGAAGTATATTGACATTGTTTGGGAATTCAATGATTGCACCTAACTTGCAGTTGTCAACAAACTTAGTCAGCCACAGCCCCTCTGTTTTGGCCTGAACTTCTGAGAAGTGTTATTCCAAACTAGGGGACCAGCACTGACCCCTGTGGAACTCCAGTGGTGACAGGTCTACTGGTTGAGGTAAAGCCCCTAACTTTGACTGAGTGTGATCTGTCAGTGAGCCATTTAACAACTCACCTGATGACATAAGGATTAATATTCAGCTGGGAGAGTTTATCAGTGATGCCTGAATGTAGGATTGTGTCGAAAGCCTTTGCTAAGTCAAGGTAGGCTTGACTTCAGGGGATTCAGGTCTTCCCCTATCTGGACGAACTCCTGTTTCAGGCATCTTCACCAGAGGCTCTTTTGCAAAATATCCACTTTGCCATTTCTCTTCTGTAAGGCCTGGGGTTCACTATAAATTTCAAAAAGTCTTCTCTGACTCCTTCTCAGGACCAGGTTTTCCTGGGGTGCAGGATACAGACAGTGCCTATGCTGGCATCCCTGCCTCTTCCAAATGTCAACTTGTTTACTTACAGAATGTTCTTCTCCTGTCCTCCATTACAGCCAGGGAGTGTTTGAGAATTCTGGGGTGTATGGCATCCACCATTCTCGTGCTCCTTCCCTAGCCAAATTTCACATGAGGAAGCTCCAGTGGTTCCTAAAATCAGTGTGGGAACAGATTTTCTAGTTCCTCTGCTACCTTGCCTAAAGAAGGAATTGCAATGGTGGATTCAGCAACTTTTCCAAAATCCAGGCCTTCCTGTTCATCAACCTCTCCCAGTTCAGGAGTTGTTCACAGATGCCTCAGATGTGGGATGGGGTGAAGATCTTGGCACTCTCAAGGTTCGGGGTGTTTGGTGTCCTCATCAACAGAAGGAGCACATCAACATCAGAGAGATGAAGGCATTGCTGATAGCCCTGCAAACTTTTCATCCTGTTCTCTCCCCAGGACCTCTCAAGGTGTTCCCAGACAACACCACAGTCTTTTGGTATGTAAACAAGCAGGAGGGACGAAGTCCTACCTCCTTTGCCAGTTGGCAGTCCTGGTTTGGGAACTTGCAGTGAAACATCAGCTTGACTCTTCGCAGTGTTCATTCCTTCAGCTCAAAATTAAGTGGCAGACACTCTGAGCAGGTTCTTGACTCAAACAGCTTCCACAGTTGTTTGCCAGGGTCCCAAGTCCTGTGGTGTGGAAGGTGGATGCACTGTTATTCTCATGGAAGGGGATGTTTCTGTATGCCCCCCCTCCTCTTATTACAAAAGTCCTGTCCAAGATTCAGCAGGATTCTCCAGAAATCTTGCTGGTGATTCCCTTTTGCCCAGGGCAGCATTGGTTCCCTCTTCTTGGTCTCCTCCTAGCCAAGGGCCATCACCACAAGTTACTCACACAAAACAAGGGATCTCTCATCCATCCTCACTTGTCTACTCTTCAACTGACTCTGTGGGTGATAGGATTTTTATTCCACATAGATACCTTTTTTCCTGAGGACATGCTTAAGGTCCTGCAGGAGGCCAGGACGCCCAATGCCAGGGAATCCTACTTATCAGAATGGAAGAGGTTTTGTGTTTGCTCTCATTCAAGAAACTTAGATCCACTTACTGTGGATGGTCCTTTGGTTCTATCTTATTTGTGTGAATTGCTCAATGCTGGTTTGGCCTACTCTTCGGTTAAGGTTCATTTATTGGCTATTTTTTTTCTTGTCTACCTTTATGCCCTCTTTTAGCTTCTACATTTGAAGTTTCTTAAAGCCATACTTCATATTAGACCTCCCAGAAAGCCTGTTCCCCCTCCTGGGATCTTTTATTTATTTTTATTTATTTAACATTTGTTTACTGGGAAAGTCTGACTGGACACAGGTCCTTTAGCAGAGCCCCGGGGAGAAAAGCTCCATGAGTAACAGTAAAATTTCATGCACACATTACAATACAATACAATCTTAATTTTGTCTTGGAGAAATTGACTCGGCCTCCATTTGACCCTGCTGCCTCAGCTTCCTTTCAACATTGTTACTGAAGACTGTTCTGTTGGCCATTACTTTTGCTAGATGACTGCCTGAACTTTAGGCTCTTATGTCTTGCTCTCCTTTTCTTATTTTTCATAAGGACAGAGTGTCCTTGTGTATTAATCCTTACTTTATTACTAAGGTGGCGAATGAATTGTCCTTAAATCAGTCTGTTCAATTGCCTACCTTTTTCTCTTCTCCACAGTCTTCTAGTGAGAGAGTTCTTCACGTCTTAAATGTGCATAGACAACTCAGATTTTACTTGACTAAGACTATTAGAAAGTCTGATCAGCTTTTTGTTTCTTTTCACCCTAGGTCTTTAGGGATGGCTGTTTCTAAACAGACTACAGTAAAGTCCACATTATCCAGGACTCAAGCAACCAGCATTTGATTGGCTTGTATCCCGGCATATGAGCCAATCAAAAATCGCAAAGCGGAGCCACTTCTACTCAATGTGGAACAGCCCGCAGTTCCACATTGAGTAGAAGTGACTCTGCTTTGCGATTTTTGATTTGCTGTTATGCCGGTATACGAGAATCAAAACTCCCAAAGTGGAACCTCTTCTGTTCAATGCGGAACAGCCTACTGTTATACATTGAACAGAAGTGGCTCCGCTTTGCGATTTTTTGATTGGCTCATATGCCAGTGTACGAGCCAATCAAAAATTGCAAAGCATATTTCAAGCAACCAGAACATACACTTAACTGGCATCTACCAATCCCCACCGGTGCCAGTTAAGTGAGACTTTACTGTATTTCTTCTTGGATTTCTGAAGCTATTTCTTTTTGTTATGTTCATCATGATAAAAGCTTTCCTTGTTCTGTTAAGGCTCATTCCACTAAAGCTGTTGCTTCCTCTTGTGCTTTTTTCAAGGGATTAGACATTATCTCCATCCTTGATGCATCTACTTGGACTTCTGTGCATGCCTTCACCAAACATTACAAACTGGGTGCAATATCTAGAGCTAGAGCTGGTTTTGCAAGGACCACTTTGCATGGCTTCATTGAGAGCTTTGCTGGTCCTTCCTCCTCCCTGGGTTCTTCCTAAACTTTGGCACTCTCTCATGTGTTAAGAATACTGCAGCAGTGTTTGGAAGGACATAGTTACAGTTGTGTAAAATCTTAACCATAACTGTAGATGTCCTCTTCACTGCTGCAGTATTCCCTTCCACCCTCCGTCCCCTGGTGCCTTTTTTTCTTCTGGATGTATTCTCAAAACTTGCTTCCTTGTACTGGCTTTTCTGCTTGGGCTCTCAGTTGTGAGGACGGTACGTCCGGATGTCCCTTTTATACCCTATCCTATGCGAGGAGTGTACTAGTAACGTATGGCATACCCTATCCTATGCGATGAGTGTACTAGTAACGTATGGCATACCCTACAGCAACTTAGTCTTTGGTATTCTGGCTGGATGTCGGGTCACCTTGCGGGCTATATCCCACATGTTAAGAATACTGCAGCAATGAAGAGAAGGACATCTACTGTTATTGTAAGATTTTACACAACTGCACTTCCTCTCTAAATAGGAGTTCATCAGCATTAACACAGGCATGGACTTTTCCACTCATTGATGTTTCCTTAAAAGACTTTCAGGGAGGTACTGTGCTTGATGTGCAGAGGCACTATTCCAATGTATTCCTCTTTTCTGGAATAGTGCAGAGGCACGATTCCAAAGATGAGGAATACATTGGGTAAGAAACCTATCACTAGTAAGTATTGTTGATTATACACTGGAAGTTTGTATCCTTGGAGCGGATTTTGATGAGCTGCTTGAAGTAGCTTAATTAATAAAAGGGTCTTACGTAGCATGCTAGACAAAGACTGGCTGTCGGGGCCTGTAAGAGACTGAGTACAGAGAGAGAGAAATTGTAGTCTCTCAGGGTAGTTTAAACCAGACATTTTTCCAAGTTAGAAATCCTTAGGACCTATTGTGTTAATGATTGGAGAGGTACATTCTATTTTATGTGATAATGGGCCAGGCTATAATACATCAGCTATCTGTACTGTATCAGTAATACCCATGTAGTACTCAAATTATCTGGTTCCATTGTTCAAAGACATTTAGTGCTCCTGTCTGTTAATGCATAAATCATCTCTTGTTACCAGTTTCCCCATCACCCATAAGGATTCCTTGTTTACTGGCAGGGCTCTTCAAATCCATGCTGAGATCAAAATCTAGTGTGATGCACTAAAAATATAAACTTTTTACAACAGTCAGAGGAAAATTATGGTCTGTGGGAATTAAAATGTTCACACACACTGCAGCTGTAGAACTTGAAGGACATTCTTCACGTTTGAGTGTTGTCAGCTTTGTCCTCACAGTATAACATGTTTAAATAATAAAGTTAAATGTCACTTAGCTGCAATAAAAGTAGTCTTTGTCTTAATGTATGAGAGCAATTGCTTGTCACAAATTCCATTTTATATGAATTGTCATTTAGTTATTTTAAAAGGACTTCTCCAGTTATATTACATACCTTACCCAGTTGTTTTATGCAGCTGTTCTGTTCTGTAGTTAGTCTCCCTGCATTAACAGGGTAAGTCAGTAATTAAGCTCTGTGATGGGTCATCTTCAGGTAACCGAATTTCATTAAATGCATCCTGATACATAGATGCATACACAGTCTGCCAGCCCCCCCCCCCATAAACCTTTGTCCCTTACACACCTGGCTAATCAGGTCACCTCCTTTCATTGAGTCCATCTGTTCCAAGCCACCCTTCTCTTAGTAGAAGCCCATCCAACCCCAAAAAATTATGTAAGAAAATGTCAACAAAGTGAACTAAGCCTCCTGTATTAGGACATCTCAAAGGATCTGGATGGCAAAGAGCCATTCACCCTCTTACTCCTCCAGATCTCTCTAGGTTTGGGGGTTAAGTCAGAAATGGGAGGGGTAGCCTTCTGATTCGTATTCTCAGAGGAGCTTATAAAAAAATATTCTGTTTGCCAGAACAGGTCTGTTGGATATTATTTGTTGTGGATTTAGCTTAGATGAACTGAGAACATCTGTATGCAGTGGCCTTAGGCCTGGATAATGCAGGCTGCATCTTTTTCAGCCTAAGTTTAAAGGGTTCTCTAGGGGAAATAATCCTTTCCCACAGGTACATTCAGTCAACACATCTGCTGGGGAGTACAAATATATACTGTGTTTGTTTGTATTTAACTAACTGTATCTATAATATACACACACACTGGGAAATGTCAATGTGCAGACATATCAGCATACATTATGTTGGTATCTGCATGCAGCAGCACACTTATTCGACATTAAAATGGACAAGAAAAAAGATCTCCGATCCGGGGGAGGGGGTGTCCACAAAGTTTCAGACATACATTGTCTGTATAGTGGTATTGATATGGAAATGGGTTTTAGTAACATAATATGTAAAGTTGGGGTTGGGGGCAGGGGGAGGTGTAGAGTTAGAGTTAGTACATATGAATGTAGTGAGCAAGGGGGGACTCCTCTTTTGCCAAGGCCATTAATCAAACCCCAGTCACCTGGATCACAATCAGACCTGCATTTCTCTGAGCCATGGAACCGGGTACCAACTGTTCCAAATGTTATACTTCCAGAATTTCCTGTAGGATTAAGGTGCAAATATGGCTGACCATGCACTGAACAGTAAAAACAAGGAATGCCTGAAAGACCAAATAACCACATTCATGGCAGTGGTTTTCTCCATAATTTAGGCTCAGTTATAGTACCATGGATAGGATAGCCTGTGCATCAGGGTCTGACAGTGTTGTGTGCTAGCACTTCTGACTGCGGGTCATACCTTCACTGAGGACATCGAGGCACCCTTCATTTGTACTCTGTTTAAGGGTCATCAGTTATTTGGTCATAAGTGGACAGTAATCTCAAAGATATGAAGTAAAAAGGTTGCAGAGAAGTAAGTAATGAACTTGGTAACTTCAAACTTCACAAGCAAATCAGCAGGAGCAGCAGTGCCAGCTGCCCTGTCCTGTCCACTAACAGGAGGGACAATGGACAAAGTACTGAGGTCCTCACTCAGGTCAGAGTAACAAAGGCACTTCCTTCTTGAGTGAAAATAGCCAGCTGTGATGTCCACTCTATCTCCCATGAAATAGCTGAGGAGACATGCACTTCATGTGGTTGCTTGGAGCAGCATCACAATGGATGTGGAAATAAGGGATGCAGTAGTTAGTGTAAATTCTTAAGTTCTACCCCATCCAGTCCGTCCTCACCAAATATTCATGAAGATAAGAAAAGAAAAAAAAAAACTGGCAGGAAAGGAGGTTTACGTGCTCTTTGGAAAAAAAAAATAATCTCATTCCCTGTGACCACTAAAGCATATATTTTTTAATTCTGTCTTCATTTTATACTAGAAACAACAGTATCTAAACCAGCTCTGGATCGCAGTGGCTTCAGTCTCTAATTTGCCAAAGAGTTTGTGTGGTTACTTGTCAGATTGTTTTTCCCATCTGTCCAGAGAAAGCTGGATGTGCCCCTTGTATTTTCAAAGCATTCGTTTGCCAAAAAAAGTAAAAAAAAAATATGAATAAGATAGTTACCTTTACAACTACATGCTCTTCACACCACCGGCACCAATGTATAATAAGACAACAAACAACCAGTATCCTAACCACTTTATTGTTTTCTGACATCTCGGCAATATGCCTTCAAGGAGTAAAACACTTCTAAAACAAACCTGCCTATATATATATATTATATATATATATATTTTATATATATATATATATATATATATATATATATATATATATATATATATATATATATACACACTACTCAAATCCATTAACACTCAATTAATTAAACAATCTGACCAAATAACATAAGATAAAAAAAAAAACAATTACATTCCAAATTCATCCCATTAAGGACTAAAGTGTCATATTTCAAAAAATAAAGGGACTCCTTAAACAACAATTTATTTTTAATATTCACATTTTCATACTCTGTACCATCCACTTTCTCTAATATGGTACCTCTTATCCCTGCATGACCCCCCCCCCATGTATTTTGTTAAAATGTTCTGCTACAGAACTTTCCTTTTTATTTTTACAATGTCAATTAACCTCACCTTAAAAGCCCTCTTGCTCTCCCCCACATAAAATTTGTTACACAGACATCTTAGGGCATAAACTATGCCTTTTTGTCACATCCATATTGCCTGTTCACACTAAAATTTACACCATTTATTTTAGTAAAACTCGTAACTAAATATTTGAATGCTTTGCATTTTCTATATGGCCTAGTACTATACTCCAAAGGAGTTTTGTCAAAACTAATGTGAGGAGTTACAAATTTACCCCTCACAAAAAAAGATTTTTTATACTTCCTATTTTATAGGATATTTTTGGCACGTCATTTACCCATTGAGAAAAATCTTTCAAAGATGTAACAAAACCACAGTAGTACTCAACCATCTCCATTAGCACTAAAGCAGCTATAGGTCGCAACAAAATAAATGTCCTCCTCCTCATTCGTATTATAACTCCCAAAATGATATCTATGTCCAATTTTTTGCATTTGTTCCCCATTTATATTTTCATTAACAAATCTTTCCCAACATTTGTCCAACAATTCATTACTATATCCTCTGAATCTAAACAGAGAAACAGTTTTCAACAATTCTTCAACAAAATCTGACATATTATTGCATAATATATACAAGCGTATAAACTCTCCATATGGTAAAGCCTGTAGTGATGAGGTGGATGACAACTTTGTGCCCTTAAATACTGATTTCCACCTTCAAATTTCCTATGTATAAATGTTCTGTTCTTATTTCCATCAGTGATGTCCACTATCCCATCCAAAAAATAAACTTTCTTCCCTACCTTTAATCCATCAAACTCTAAATGGAACCTGTTATCTTGTAATTCCCTCACAAATTGTTCTACTTCATTCTCCCCACCGTCACGTAAGAAAATGAGGTCATCAGTATATCTATAATATTTTTTTACATGCTGCTGAAAAAAATCTAGATTTATATACATATTCTGCCTCAGATAAGCCCATGCTTAGGTTAGCATAAGACGTGGCAAAAGTTGCCCCCATTGCTGTTCCTTGTTTCTGATGGAACAGCATCCCATTGAATTAAAAAATATATATTCGTTAGGCAGAAATGCACCAATTCTATAATGCATGCTGTTACTGGGCTTCTACCTTAAAAGAACCTAAGGGCCTCTATCCCAAACAAATGGTGAATACTAGTATGTAAGCTTTTTACGTCTAAAGTCACCCATTACATATTATGGTTCCACTGGACATCATCAATCTTATGTAAAAAAATCAAAAACATCCTTGATGTATGAATGTAATGCTTGTACTTTAGGTATGAATGTAATGCTTGTACTTTAGGTAATAACTGTTCCGTTTTATAAAGAAAATATTCCTTCCCTGAAACTCTAGGGGAGGATGCATTATATTGTGTATTTTTGGCAAGCAGTAAAACTGTGCCATTTTGCAGCCATCCACATTAAATTTCTTTTTTACATCTTCACATGAAAAGTAGTCAATAAAACTGTGCCATTTTGCAGCCTTCCACATTAAATTTCTTTTTTACATCTTCACACGAAAAGTAGCCAACCCTTACACATTTATTTAATAGCTCATTATATCCCTCTAATGCTGCTAAATATATCGAAGATTCCACTCTGTCATATACATTAGCATCATGCAGATGCTCATTACACACATTCAAATAATGTGAGTAATGCATTACTACTAACTTATTTCCCTTATCTGCAGGTTTAAATATTAGGTCCCTTCTTTCACTCAATGACAACAATGATTTCCATTCATTTTTAGTCAAATTGTAAGATATATCCCTCTTTTGTTTGTTACAGTCTACCAATTCCCTCTCCACAGCAAAGTTTAACCTAGTGAAAAATTGTTGTAACCCTTCATGACTGAATGGTGGTATGAACACACTTTTATATTCAACATGACTTGTATCTAGTAAACAATAAGCATTGATATTTTCATCTGACTGACGAGAATAAAAACGTTCATAAGTAGAAGCATAAACATTACCATCCTCAATTACATAGCACTCATTCTTAAATGCATTACCCTTAAAATAACTTTTCAAATGCAATTTCCTCACTAATTTGTACACATAACACTTTGACTCATGAAGTCATGGTAATACCGTAGGTACAAATTTTAAACCGCATTTGAGAACTGCCAGTTCATAGTCACTAAAACTGTAGCCAAATAAATTTATAATATGAGAGTCACTACCACCTAGAGGCAACAGTTCACCATTTACCTCTTTTGTGGTGTTGCTGTGGTTGACATTCCATCTGTTGTTTATTTGAAAATTCCCGTTGGCATTTTCTCCCCTGGGCTGTCTCTCGTTTATAATTGGGACCTGCTCAGAAAGTCCAACGAAATTGTCCTGTTGTGCTCCTGGAAGGGGCGGAAAATCATTTCTTTTTTCATTTTCCTCCTTCATGGATGAATACATATCTTCTGAAGTTACCGCTGAGGAGTTCCAACGGCACTGGCCATTACCCCTCCTTCATCAAACCTCACATGGTTGCGGTTGGTTCTTGTCAAAAAGGCCCTACCATTATTGTCGTCATGGATGTCTCTCATAAGTTTATCTTTCTTTCTCTCCATAATCTCCCCCTCATAAGTTTTGAGTTTCACATTGATGTCCACAAGAAACTTATCCAAATACTCTGCATTCAGACCTGAAGACAAGGTAGAGCATACCAACCCAATATGATGTTCTTTGAAAGCAAATACCTCACAGACATTTTCAGTCTTACTGCGTCACCTGTTTAGACCCAGACCACGATGTACTTCGCTGTCAGTTTTGCGCCTTGTTTAACTCCTGAACCTTCCATTGTCGGGCTATCTTTGGCCCTAATTTTTTTCACTCTCTATCTGCGTATTCTGAAATGGCTTCGGTAAGCCATCCGACTACCGATCTTCTGAAAAAAACATAAGGCTGAAGACAGACCACATAGGTCCAAAACTGCCGATGATGCTTCCGTTAAGCTAGTCGCCAGTCCGCCGGTACTCAGTGAGGTACTTTCGCAGCCCCCTGGTGCCCGCTTCGGTGGATTCGCAGTCCTCTACCGAGACCCATTCGGGAGTCCGGTATGCCGTGAGACTCTTCTTCGATTGTGGAACCTGCTGATGTCGCTACCTTGGATGGGTCCAGAGCTGCTGTGCAGGCACCGGCTTCTGAGGCAGTTCTTCACTCAACCAATGTTCGACTCAGACGACTTTTTTAAACAAAACTACCGTGTTTCTTAGGCCCAGAGTACGCACTATGCCTAGAAAACCGACAACCAAAGTGCATGCACCTGCTCCCATGCCACAAAAACAAATGCTTAGAATGGCAGAAGACCTTATAACACTGATTAGGGGAAGTCAGCCTTCCCCTGCTAACAGAAAGAGACCAGTCCCCTACAGCTTCTACAGACCAGGTGTCTGATGACCCTGAGATTTCTGATTATGAAGACATGCCCTCATCTGCTTATGAGAATTCATATGCATTGGAATCCATTCCTTCTGCCTCCCCTCCAAAGGATTTTTCTTTTGCTGAAACCCTGCATACCTTAAGAGAGCATTTCCACTGGGAATGCCAAGACTATCCTCAGTCCAAAAAGAGACTCGGAGAATTCCTAGAGTTGCCTCAGTACAGGCCTTTAGCAATACCCCCTGTCCTGGATGTTGTTGATTATGTTTTTTTGGAATCCAGTCTTACTCCTGACACTTTACCTCCAGCCCCTAGGAAACCAGACCGGTACTATAGAGTACCTGCCACTCACTAATTTCTTTTCAAAAATCCTACGGTTGACCCAGAGATCATTTCCCAGGGGCCTAAAGGTATCAAGGCTATTACAGCCAAGAATCCCACCCCTTCGGACAGGGATTCCAGAACTTTGGACAGATGGGGTAAGAAGGTATATACCTCTGCAACTCTTGCTATTAGGGCATTGCATTGTTAGTTTCACATGCTGAAGTACCAGCAGCATATTATGGAACTTATTAAACAAAAAGTGGCAACCTTTACAGACTGTGCAGAAAATAAAGAATTGCAGGAGCTTATGTACTCTGCAAGCCAAGTCAGTAAGCATACTTTGCAGTGTAGCTTTGATGCCCTAGAAGCATCTTGCTGGGCAGCAGTCACTGGATCTGTACTGAGAATACATGCTTGGCTCAAGGAGCAGACCTTGCCAGACCATGTCAAATCAAAGTTACTAGATGCTCCTTTGAAAAAGGGCAGTTTGTTTGGCACCAAAGCAGAAAAGATTCTTAAAAAGATGGAAGAAAAAGCTAAGTCTATGCAGACTGTTAAAGAATGTTTACAAGTGCAACCCCCTAGATTCAGTAGGCATTGCCCTTCCAAACACTGGTCCTTTCCAGCCTCCTCCAGGCCTTCTCGAACCAGAATCAGGGGGAAACAGACCACCCAGACTACAGTCTCAGGGTATGCAGAGATCTAAGCAATGGAGTGCCCTCACCCCTAAAGCAGGGAGTGGTAAGCCACCTCCTTACGGAAGAAAAATCACAATGACTTCTTTACTTCACTCCCCAGCCCTGCCCAATTGCTTGTGCCCCTAGGATGAAAACTTGCCCTTCATGCAAAAAATTGGATGTCCATCACACAGGACCAGTGGGTCCTTAACATTGTATCCCAGGGGAACAAATTTTATTTCCATTCACTGCCAACTCCAAGAGGGTTTCCAGATCTTCCTCCAAACCAGTGGGCAGAGACTCAAAGCCAAGTAGCTTCCCTGCTCAATATCAGAGCTATTCAGCTGGTTGCAGTAGAACAGAAGGGTCAAGGATTCTACTCCAGACTCTTCCTAGTACCCAGGAAAGAGAGCTTTTGGTGCCCAATCCTGGATCTTTCAATTCTCAACACCTTCCTGGTGATACCAAAATTCAAAATGCTTACCCTGCAACAGCTTCTTCCTGTGCTAGCCAGGGATGTCTGGTTAGTCACCCTAGACTTAAAAGAAGCCTATCTGCACATCCCCATAAGGGAGTCATGCAGGAAGTATCTACATTTCAGGGCAGGATCTATGCATTATCAGTTCTCTGCACTTTCCTTTGGCTTATCTATGCGCCCAGAGTTTTCACAAAATGCTTGGCTCCAGCCATTGCATACTGCAGGCAGAGAAATATCCAAATTTTCCTGTACTTGGATGACTGCCTGATTCAGGCAGACAGTCAGGAATTGCTGTTGCAACATCTGACATTTATGAAACACCTTCTCACTTCCTTGGGGTACACCATCAACGAAAAAAAATCAAAACTGGTACCCAGTCAAACGATTGTATTCCTGGGAGCAAGCTTGGGCACAACATCCCAGATGGCATTCCTCACTTCAGAAAAACAAGTCTATCTGACAGACTACTTCAAACAAATGGCCACCAGAACGCAGCTATCCGCAAGAAAAATACTGCAGGCCCTAGGGTTCATGGCCTCATGTATACTGTTAATTCCATATGCAAGACTGCATATGAGGAAACTTCAGTGGTACTTGAAAAGTCTTCGGTGTCAACATTCGCAGGATCTGGAAACAGTCATTCCTGTCATACCCTGTCTAAGGACAGAGTTCCTTTGGTGGGCAGAAGCATGCTACCACAACAAGGGACTGCCCTTTTCTCAACCCCATGCTGCCCCGACCCTAACCACAGACACATCAGACTGTGCCTGAGGAGCACACATGGATGGCAAATGCATTCAGGGCCACTTGATCCCAAGTCAAATGCATCTGCATATCAACCAAAAAGTGATGCTAGCTGTGCAGAATGCCCTGAGAGCTTTCAGATCACTACTCTTTCCAGGACAACTGCTAATAAAAACAGACAACGCCACATTATGTGGTACATCAACAAGCAGGGGGGATCCCACTCCAACCCAGTCTGCAGGTTAGCCATGGCCCTGTGGGACACGGCCTTGGACACACAAGTCCATCTGCAAGCGCAGTTCCTGCCAGGCAAACAAAACTCACTGGTAGACAACTTAAGCAGAAATCTTCTAGACCCACACGAGTGGCAATTGGAGCCCAGCACCTTCAGCCTTCTGATTAAGAAATGGGGGACCCTAGAGGTGGATCTCTTTGCCTCCCCCTACAACTACCAGCTCAGCAAATTCTGCACAAGGAATCCAAACAGCAGGGCCTGGAAAGTGGATGCCCCATCTTTTCAGTTGGTAAATCTGTCAATCTATGCCTTTCCCCCTCTGCCCCTTTTCTCAAGAGTATTACTCAAGATAAGACTGGATAGACCAAGAACAATTCTGATTGCCCCGGACTGGCCATGCCAGCACTGGTACCAACTATTGCGCAGCCTGTCACCAGTGCCACCCTGGCACCTACAACAGAACCCAACCCTGCTGTCTCAGTAGGAGGGACAGATTTTGCATACACAACTGCAAACCCTAAATCTTGTAGCCTGGCTTATTCCTTTAATTCTCCCCCAGCAACCCTAAGCAAGCAGGTGCTGGACGTCATTCTTGAAGCCAGAAGACCCAGTACAAGAAAATCCTATGCTGATAATTGGAAAATGTTCTGCTCCTGGATTCTATTTAGAGGAGAGGACACAACTCTGCCCTCCCTGCCTCTAATCCTGGATTACTTATCAGATCTACTGCACAAAGGCGTGTCCTTCTCCTCCATTAAGATACATGCCTCAGCCATTTCGGCTCATTGTAACACTGAGCCACCTCTCTTCTCGCACCCTCTTAAACAGTTTGTGAAAGGGGGAAGCAACTTAAGGCCACCAAGGAGAGCACCCACCCCTTCTTTGGGACCTTAACTTTGTACTGGAAAAGCTCATGCTTCCCCCTCCCCCTTTGAACCTGCTGTGTCAGCAGACTTAAAATTCCTCTCTTGGAAAACAGCCTTGCTTCTGGCCATCACTTCAGCTAGAAGAGTGTCTAAGTCACTTATGGCTGTGGAACCCTTCATTATTTTCCATGCTGACAGGGCTTCCCTCAGGACCAACCCTTCCTTCATGCCTAAAGTGGTGTCCAGTATGGCACTCAACCAATCCATCCATTTACCAACTTTCTTCCCTAATCCTCAAAATAAAGGGGGAAAGGATCCTGCACTCCTTGGACGTGCACAGACAGCTCAGATTCTACCTTGATAGGACTAAACCTTCCAGAAAATCTGACCAGTTACTAGTCAGCTTTGCAACAGGGGCAGAGGGCAAGGCCATTTCAAAACAAACAATTTCCAAATGACTAGCACACGGCATCCATTTCTGCTACAAGCACCATGGGACACCAACCCCTCAGGGGGTCAGAACACATTCCAATAGGGCAACATTTACCTCTACAGCATTTCTCAGTGGAGTCCCCTACCAGGAACATCCTGAAGATGCTACCTGGAGTTCAGTACACACCTTCACCAAGCATTACCACCTGCCTGCCTTTTCCAAATCCAGGGCAGGTTTCACAGCAGCAGTCTTATAAGGCATACTAGCCAGCCCTAACTCTTCTTGACTGCCTCCACCCTTCTTCAGCTTTGGGAATCCACTCAAGTGTGATGACTGCAACAGTGAAACATGAAGAACATAGTACAGTTGTGTACACTTAACATAAATGTAGATGTTCGAGAGTTGTGTACACTTAACATAAATGTAGATGTTCGAGTGTATTCAGTGTTGCAGTCCTAGTTTCCCTTCCTCCAGCCCCCTGTTTTTTTTTTCTCTCTCTCCTCTCTATGGCTATTAATCACCCCTTTCAGGGGTATTGGTATTTACTTTTTACTGGTGGTGTTTTCCCTACCATAACTTAGTTCCCTATTTGGGTGGCTCCTGACATTTGGGGCAAGAAAAACTGATGTAATGGCATCAGCTGCCTGTTTTTATACCCCTGACATCCGTCCTGGAGCGACGGCATCTGACGCAGAAATATTAAGTCTCTGGTATTCGGGCCGACTGAGAGCTACCTCCAGGCAGATATAACCCAAGTGTGATGACTGCAACAGTGAATACACTCGAACATCTACATTTATGGTAAGTGTACACAACTGTACTTTCTCTCAACTCCTGCTGTTTCACTCTGTCTCTTTCCAGCAGTATGGCGACCCATTCACTGGTACATTTATGGGCTGCTGCTATCCACCATTTGTGAAATTGTTTATCTGCTTCATTACTAAGGTCAAAAGGCCTAGACGGAGCCTTATATGCCCTTACCCTCTAGGAGTTATGTCCAATTCAGTATATTTATGTAAACTTTGCAAATTAAAAAAAATACAGCTGTTTCTTTCCACATCAGCTTCTCTAGCTGATCAAACAGTACCTTATTTTCTGTAGTGAGAGGAGCAGTAAATCTCCGGCCAACCATAGCAAATAGGTTAGAACATCATTTATTGTGGTCTTCCTCCCATTTGTCCCATACTCTGGAGGCCTGTTCTCTATCCACAGAAACAATCCCACTGTGGTGGCTGGACCGCTCACCAGACTGTATAAAAAAACTGTTCAATGACCGCTGTCCATACCAGGTTCATGGATAATACGAGGCAGGTTAAAATTAGGATCAGTGGACATGAATTTCCCAAACAACTGCACGCTCTTCACACCACCAGCACCAATGTATAATAAGACAATGAACAGCTAATATCCAAACCACTTTATTGTTCTCTGACGTCACGGAAATATGCCTTCAAGGAGTAAAACACTCCTAAAACACACCTGCTTATATATACACACTAAGATAGTTACCTCTGTCTAGGGACCAGTTAAGCATTCACATCCTTCACATTTGGTTTCACTTCCAGCTCCAGAGTTTTTTGAAAATTGCTTGGGAGTGGTGACGGGTATCTTGTACTGGAAAAGAATAAAGATGTTCCCTTACCTGGACTTTCTGGTTCCTAGCTGTCTTTAAGTGACACAGTCCAGTTTGAGTGAGAGACTTGATTGTACAAATCTTTTAGTCTTTGGTGGAATGTTCAAAACCTGGAAGTCACTACTGCTTTTCTCCCAAATTCATATCTTCCTGGGCTGCTCTCATTTGTTGTCATATTCAGTAGTCCTGGCTGTTCCAGTTTGTAATGTTTGCAGCCACATGTCAGCATCAGTTCTTCTGGTCCCATTTCTAAGACTTCTTAGGAGAGTTTTACAATGAACTCTGTAGTTTCATTGGGCAAGACAAGGACTGCCTAATTATTATTTTTTTTTGGACGGGGGTAGTGCATAACATGTTGGATACAGTTTCCAGGCCTCTTGATATGTGTGTGTGTATGTATGTATGTATGTATGTGTGAGTGTGTGTGTGTGTGTCTGTGTTGGGAGAGATCCCTATATTTCCAACGGGAGACAGTTTTCATACAAGACATTTCAGCAGTAGATTTGGATGCCAGGCAACCTGATGGACCATACAGCTGTACAGTGTCATAGAGGTGGGCTGCCCAAGTGTTAGGATCCAGGATTTCTGTTCCCCCATACTCTTATCTGTGTCTTACCCATTTTAGCAAGGACACCAAGCCCAGACTTCCTAGGCTGTTCCTTCAAGGACCCCCTTCTTTTCTTGTGAGATACTGCTGAACATCTCAAGAGCATAAGGGAAACCAATCATATTCTAAAGCTGAGAAAGTGAAATTCCAGTTCCACAAAGTTCTCTTGAAAGGATTCATTGGTGCCATCCCTAGGTATAATTTCATTGTACCTCACAGCCCCAGCAGCAAAAGGAAACTGGGAACTAGCAATAGCCCCAACAACAAGTCCAAAGGCACAGAGGCTGCGAGTCCCTGGTGACCTCCAAAAGGCTGCATTTAGTCTCAGGGCAGATTGCAATAGTCCAAGCACCTTGCCCGTCTCCCAGTGGAGGCAGTTGGGCAGTTCAACCTCTGTATGCAGGTCTGGAGAAAACTGTCTAGGGACACATGGGTCATATAGACATCACAACCAAAAGATATTCCTTCCTCTTTCTTTCCCATCCTTGGATTCCGTCCTGATTCTTGCCCCATTAGAAGAGTGCAGCAAGGAAAAAGGTGTTTAATCCTGTGACAATAGAGATATCCAGCAGGTTCCCCTGGACAAGCAATGACTAGGGTATTATTTTATGTTCATTTTATTGGCCAGAAAGAAAAAGACCTCCGCTCATTTCTATTCTTAACAGCATAAATGTCTACTTGTCCAGAGATTCTTTTTGAGTGGTCATGGAACAGTTTATTCTGTGTCTCTTCAGAGGAGTGTGGATATTCTGTTTTGATCTCTGCAGTGCTTTTCTTCACTTAAAATTTGACAGAGTTCCCCTTCTGGGTTGGGACTACTAAAAGCCAATTTCAAATCTTTTCATTTGGACTCGCCTCTTCTTCAGTGATCCAAAAGAAAAAAAAAAACTGTCCTAGTGATGAGAATAGCAGTAAACACAAAACCAAGAACAGAAAGAATTTGCTATGTCCCAGGAATAATAAGCATTGCACAGTTTAAATTCTCTTTATTTAGAGTTTAGCCTAAATGAACTTTTTTCAAAACTGTGCCCCACTTATTATTCTGGGGCATAGCAAATTTGTTTTCTTCTATGCTTGTATGATGTTTGCCAGATACATTCTATCATAGCAGCTTACGTGAGACTGCCACGTTCCAAGTTTTGTTTCCTTAGTTGACAAATGGTTACCTGCCATGCCCACCATGGCATGCATTTTTGCACCAGTAGGAGTCTCTGCTTATTCTGTTTTTCCTTGAAATGAAGTTGAACTTTGCAGAGTCTCACCTTCTTTAAGTTCAAGTGCTGATGTACACACAAAAGCTGTTCTAGTCCATGAGTGTTGATAAATGGGAACATTGGGGCATTAGTTGCTAGGTTTAAAGCACTCTAGGGCTGTTAGTCTAGTAACCTCCTTTGATCCTTTTGAACAGGATGTTGTCTCTGACTTGCATGGTTTCTTTCCTGGTGTCCTTCAAGTTCTTGCTATGAGGATCAACAGTAAATAAATCTGCAAGACTGCAGAATTAACTGCTTTAGATAGGGAGATTGATGTCTTAATCTGTGTAGGAAGTAGTGATATAGCTGGGGAAGGAAATCATAGCAATGCAAGAGGACTTGAAGGACATTTTGGGGGTATGGCAAGAAAAGTAGGTGACACTGTAGCATTCTGCATTTTCAGCAGTGCTCCCTTTTCCTTGTATCTGTTACAAAACTCAGAACGTTTTTGCCAATCCTGTCTGACTGTACAACAGCCCATTACATTGCCCCATTGACCTCTTTATTGTAACAGCAGTACAGTAGCTAGGGACTTAAATTTACCAGAAATGGACTTGAAATTATATTGATTCTATAATGTTAGTAAGGAAGGATCTACGGTATTTGCAGATTAACAAACCCTCCAGGGAACAGCACATACTGGGCATTGTTTATATTCCTAAGAAAATGGTAGTTACTTCACATCAGGTTTTACCACTTTTGATATGCAATGATCACTACTAGCTAATTCTACCAAACTGAAAGCTAAACCAGTGCGCAGAAAATTAATTACAGATTATATAGAAGTCAAACAATCACTATATGGCACTAATTGGAGTGATGTATTCAGTGGAAAGAGTTCAGAAAGCAATGTAGAAAACTTTGAAATGGAAATTGCTTGAATGAAGAAAAAAAATAAATAAAAAGATAAAAGAAAAAAACAGTTAACATCAGGATCTAGGTGCACAAGGTCAGGAGGACATAGTTCGATAAGAACAAAGTACTTAATTAAGATGAGAGATATAACATTAAAGAAATGGACATTAGGTCAAACTGTAACTTTGATAACTGAAATAAACAAATTGGATAGACAAATTAAAAATACTGTGAGACAAGATCGGGAACATTTTGAAGAAAAATTATATAAAGATATTGAGCTTAATAGGAAACCATTTTATAGGTATATAAGACATGGTAGAAGTGAAGACCTAGAAGTCAGTGTGTAGATTCTAAAATTTATTCTTAAACACAACAGGTTATAGATATATTTACAGTGTCTTATACAAAGCAGTTTGGTTCCATAAAGGGGGTTAAAAATTGTACTAGTAACATCCAGCTAACCACATATACTGAAATTAAATTAGATTATGACTTCCGCAGTGGTGCAGCAGTAGCGTTGTTGCCTCACAGCAAGAGGTTCTCCCGTTTGATTCTCGGCTGGAGTGGTGTGGGAAGTGCCTTCTGTGTGGAGTCTGCATGTCCTCCCCGCGGTTGGGTGGGCGTTCAAAAGACATGCGTAATTGGGCATGCCTTAGTTGAAGGTTGAACGTCAAGCTGGCACCTCAGCGTTCATCAAAATCTACTTTCAATCATTAGCGGACTGGAGTTCCGCTGTGGCAACCCCTAACCGGGAAAAGCCGAAAGTCAACAACAACAATAGTGAAAAAGAACAATGAAGACCTGACCTAAACAAAGCACAGGGAGGAGACTGAATTAGACCAGAGAACTTATCAACATGAACTTCAAGTGACACTTTATCTGTTATTCACTAGGTCATGTAAGTATGGTGAGAATCCTCAAGATTGGAGACATGCACTGTTAAACCTGTCTTTAAGAGAAAGGGGGGATAGGACAAACCAAGACTCATACAGACCCATAAGTTTACTTCCTTCTTGTGGAAAATAATGGGGAATGTTATTTTGGATTAAATATTGTCAGAGTTAGAAAGGTTGGTTATCAGCATGCTTATGTTGAAAACAGATCTATAACTGCATATAACTCGCTTGATGTTCTTTATATAATAGCTAGTAGTAAAAAATTGTGCTGTCATGTAATTTATATAGACTTCAGCCTTTCATAGGATCATACAAAAAACACTCAACAATAAATTAGAACAACTACGTTGTAATTGCACTAGGTTGTAATTGCAATCTTCATAAGATGGATTGTTGCTTGCCTTACAGATGGGACTTGGCAAGTCACACACATCAATTGGACAGTGAATTTCTAGGTTACAGTTAGGGTGCTCTAGGTTACAGTTTAGGTTGTATCTTTCAGATCTAGCTTTGAGGTGTTATATAGTCTGTGTGCACACAACTTGAAAATGCATAAACTGATTACAAATGTTACTGATAGGGCATGTCTCCAAAAGAATTTGAATAAATTGACCATTTGGGCACAAATATATATTATGCTGATCAGTACATCAAAACTAATCAGATGAGATGTAGGAGACATGGACTGAAGGGTGAATATTTAGTACAGCACACAGTGATTGAAACTGCAGCTCTGACTTTTTCTGATCATGTCAGACAATCACCCAGTTGGCTAATGATAGTTAAGAAGATATCTAAAGTCTTGGAAATTAGAAATGATGGAATAATTGTAAGTTGCATTAGACCCAAACTATAGTATGGAATAACAACATGGAAACCTTCTAAGAAAACTAGCATGAATAAACTGAAGAGAGTGCAGTGGAAGTATACTGACAGAATCTGTGAATGATAAAGTTTGTTATTACGAAATATTAAAATATCTGAACTTGATTATCCTTGGCGGAACATTTAATTAAATTTGCTGTTCAAACAGAACCCTAAAAAGATAGATGCCATATACATACCCCACCTGAGTCAGTAAAGTCTTTTAATAAGTACCCTTTTGATGACTTTTGTGTAGTCTTTTTGGCAGGTCATGCATGGATCCCGGAGTCTACAACATGTCATCACCTTCCTGCCTGACAAGGAGTCCAAAGCTGTGAACATCTGTGGTAAGAATGTTCTATTCTTCCACATTAAGGCTTTTGGGTCATCAGCAGTTCATCTCATCTGTCTAGGTTTCACTTGTGGCTGGTAAAGCAAACTTTGGAGAAGCTTAAGAACCTCCCAGAGTCTGGGCTTAGGGAGGGTCTCACAGTCTTGAATCTGTTGTGGGCCTGCCTTTTGGAGTGAGTTAGTTCCCTGATTCCCTCCTAATATAGAAAACCATCACAAAGAACCACTGGGATCTAGCTGTGATCATTCCTGACCACATTTTGAAGTTTACTATAGGTGACAGAGTAGTCAGTCACAGCAAAGTTTTTGGGACAGACCCGGACTCTTTCTGAAAGGAACTGTAGTCTGTCCCATTTTCAGAGTAGAAGGGGGTTACTCTCACCTTTTCATGGCCCTAGCGGGGATGGGCAATTTCTTTCCTATTCTAGAGCTCAACAGCTTTAGCTGGTACATCTGGTATGTTTGGTTTTGAACGGTCTCCCTGCACGGTGTCATGCCACTGCACCCAGCAGGTCTCTGGGTGGTGTTGCAGGACATGATGCCTTTTGGCACATCGTCATCTGCCAGTCTCACAGCAGAATCCTCCTGTTTACAGTTAGACAGTTACAGTTAGACATTTCTTCTTTTACAGAGTATTACCATTTTGTTTTAACACCCAGAGTTTTTAGCATGATGTTGACCATGATTTTTGAAGCCTTAATGGAGAAGAATCTCCATGTGTTCTCTTACTTGAATGACTGGGTATTAGTAGTATTCTGAGTCTTTCGGGAAATGTCCTTGCAGTGGGCACTACCATGGCTGAATTCCCTGAGGACTACTGTAAACTACAGAAAAAAACTCTGCTGTTTCTAATCAGAAGATCAGTTTTGTAAACACTGTGTTGAAATTCTTTCCAGTGTTAGTCACTCATGTCTTCAGAGAAGGAGGTTGTGGCACTGGCTGAGTAGCTGAAGTTCTAACACAGGGTGCATTTGAAAACTTTGCTTTGCCTTTCTGACTTTATAGCTGCCACAGCCTTTGTGGACATGTTTGCATGTTTGTGGTGAAGAGTATTGCACTAAACTATGTGGTGCCCATGACTGTAGCACTACATGCTCACAAACCTGCTTCTGGGGTTGGACTCTTAAGTTGGCTCCTGGACTGATGGGCCATCGCTGTCAACCTTTGAGTGGGCCTTCCTTGTCTGTATTCAAATGCATCTCATATTCTGACTGCAGGAACTTTGCTGGTGTAATGGGGAGCCTACCTAGGCATGTGGTTCCCCACCTGACTATGAGGCATCACATCAGCCATTTAGACCTTTCTGGATCTATGAAGGCATGGAAGCTTGTGTTTCTTTGTGGCCTCTTTTAACCAACCAGTCTGTCATATGATACCTAAGCAAGTGAGGGACCACAAAGTCCTACCCCCTCTGCAAGAGGCCAGAACAGGAGCATTACTCTCAGAAAGCAGTTCACATATTGGGGAAGTTATTGTGCTGACAGATTCTAAGACTTGTTTCTCTGGTCCTCTTCCGGAGATGCGAAATCAAAGTCTGTGCCTCTTCTGATTTTTTGGGAAGTAGGATATTCCATAGGTCAACCTGTTTTCCTTTTGGCAGAAGATGGCCCCTACTTTTTTTTTTCACTTGATTCAGCAGGTCAAAGAGATGAGGTAAAAGTGAATGCATGATGTTCATCGTGCATACAGCTGCAGTCATAACAGATGGGTTCTCCTGCCGTCAGGCGGGTCCTCGGTCGACCGAATTCCAAAGTCTAGGTCCGGCGTCGGTTGTCATCGCTTCTTCCCTGACGTCAGTGCGACAGGGGTATAAAGGAACCAGCCGACGCCATTTTCTTCAGTCTTTCTTGCCGTGCGGTGCCCGAAGCAGAAGCATTTCGCAAGTGCCGGTCGGCCAGCTCCTGAGATTACGAAAATTTGGAAACCGAAGTCTTCTTAAAAGCTAAGTACCCTGTTGGGGAAACTTTTCTTGCCTCTGACCGATGTCAGACAAAGTTAATAATTGTATTTCTTGTGGGAAGCAAATACCGCATAAGGATTTCCATTCAGTCTCACAGTACCCTGTTGGGGAAACTTTTCTTGCCTCAGACCGATGTCAGACAAAGTTAATAATTGTATTTCTTGTGGGAAGCAAATACCGCATAAGGATTTCCATTCCCTCTGTATTCCTTGTTTAGGCCCAGACCACGATGTCTCTGTCTGTCGCTTTTGTGCTACATTCAACAAACGCACTATTATGCGTCGGGCGGAGTTCGCCCAGCATTTTTTTGGGAAAGCATTTAACTATACTATGTCGTCGGATACTCCGACTCGGTTGTCTAAAAAAAAAAGCAAAGAAACCCCAAAGGGCCCCCGGACAACCCCGAGGTTCCCGGGCCCGGGGGCCCTTCCTACCCCCCCCAACCCCCCAAAAGCCCCGGCTTAAAAAGTG